>NW_027823778.1:0-274 GCF_054177405.1 Leptonychotes weddellii | reverse complement strand
CCACATCTTCTTTATTCATTCATCTGTCTATGGACATCTCAGCTCTTTCCATATTCTGGCAAATCGGAGGGGGATACAAACCATGAGAGGCTATGGACTCTGAGAAACAAACTGAGGGTTCTAGAGGGGAGGAGGGTGTGGGATTGGTTAGCCTGGTGATGGGTATTAAAGAGGGCATGTACAGCATGGAGCACTGGGTGTTATACGAAAACAGTGAATCATGGAACACTACACCAAAAATTAATGATGTAATGTGTGGTGATTAACATAACAT
>NW_027823777.1:0-274 GCF_054177405.1 Leptonychotes weddellii | reverse complement strand
GGAAAGGTACATGCTTCATCTTTTTTTTTTTAATTTTGTTATGTTATGTTAATCACTATACATCATTAGTTGTTTTTTTTTTAAAGATTTTATTTATTTATTTGACAGAGAGAGAGATTGCGAGAGCAGGAACACAAGCAGGGGGAATGGGAGAGGGAGAAGCAGGCTTCTTGCCGAGCAGGGAGCCCGATGCAGGACTTGATCCCAGGACCCTGGGATCATGACCTGAGCCGAAGGCAGATGCTTAATGACTGAGCCACCCAGGCACCTGCAT
>NW_027823776.1:0-274 GCF_054177405.1 Leptonychotes weddellii | reverse complement strand
ATTAAAGTAACCAAATCATAGACCAATCTGTAATAGAAAATTTACATATATGTGAAAGGTATCTTTTTTTTTTTTAAAAATTTTATTTATTTATTTCACAGAGAGATAGCGAGAGCAGGAACACAAGCAGGGGGATTGGGAGAGGGAGAAGCAGGCTTCCCGCCGAGCAGGGAGCCCGATGTGGGGCTTGATCCCAGGACCCTGGGATCATGACCTGAGCCGAAGGCAGACGCTTAACGGCTGAGCCACCCAGGCGCCCCTCTTTCTCTCTTTT
>NW_027823775.1:0-274 GCF_054177405.1 Leptonychotes weddellii | reverse complement strand
CCTGATTTAGGCTTATTAAAGGCTCTGGTTGAAGTCTATCCTAACTAGACTTCTAGAAATATTCTAGCCTAACAGGTGTCTCCAGCACTTATTTGTGCTACAGTTCATTTTGCATTACACTCAGATTGAAAAAAATAATAACACATTTGCTTTTTACCTCTTCAGTGTGGTTGCAAATTCCCAGAGAGTACTGCCTATCCGTGCCTGCACCTCACAGAGCCTTGCCTGTAGCAAGTGATCACTTGTTCTCTGAGAAATCCTTAAAGAGCTCAAT
>NW_027823774.1:0-274 GCF_054177405.1 Leptonychotes weddellii | reverse complement strand
TTAAAGAATTCATCCATGTGTAAGATCAGAGTTAAAATGTGAGAGATTTCCTAGGTGAAAATCTGTACAGTGTGTTCTCTTTGATTCTTACTTTGGTCAATATTACCAACTTATGTAAGAGTTCCTGCCTCTTACTACTCTCGTAATTAAGAAACAATCAGTGGCTCTCATTAAAGGAAAGACGTGAGTTTTTTTTTTTAATGATGGCATCTGCTTTAATTACAGTACAAAAATTGAGAAGGAGAAAAGAGAGCATGCAAAGCAGCACGGGATG
>NW_027823773.1:0-2529 GCF_054177405.1 Leptonychotes weddellii | reverse complement strand
AAAAAAAAAGAAGAAGAAGAAGGTAGCGGGAGGGGAAGAATGAAGCGGGGGAAATCGGAGGGGTGGACGAACCATGAGAGACGATGGACTCTGAAAAACAAACTGAGGGTTCTAGAGGGGAGGGGGGTGGGAGGATGGGTTGGCCTGGTGGTGGGTATTGAGGAGGGCACGTTCTGCATGGAGCACTGGGTGTTATGCATGAACAATGAATCATGGAACACTTCATCTAGAACTAATGATGTAATGTATGGGGATTAACATAAGAATAAAAAAAAAAAGAGAAAAAAAACCCATGAATTATGTTTAGAGTATTTCAATTATATTCTTAGAAAAAGAAAAAAAAAATTAACGTTTTTATATAGAAAAAAAACACTCTGTAGAGTAAGAAAACATAAAGTTATAAAATTAGGACTATAGTAAAGAGAAGTCTCTTCCTAGCTGGATAATGCCCTGAATATGGAAATTAAGAAAATAAGTAGGAAATGTCCTATTAAAGTAACTTTTTTTTTTTTTAAAGATTTTATTTATTTATGTGACACAGAGAGACACAGCAAGAGAGGAAACACAAGCAGGGGGAGTGAGAGAGGGAGAAGCAGGCTTCCCGCCGAGCAGGGAGCCCGATGCAGGGCTTGATCCCAGGACCCTGAGATCATGACCTGAGCCAAAGGCAGTCGCTTAACCGACTGAGCCACCCAGGCGCCCCTAAAGTAACTTTTTTTTAAAATTAGAGATTTTAGGGTGCCTGGGTGGCTCAGTCGGTTAAGTGTCTGCCTTCGGCTCAGGTCATGATCGAGTCCTGCATCAGGCTCCCTGTTCAGCAGGGAGTCTGCTTCTCCCTCTCCTTCCCACTCACTATCTCTGTCTCTCTCTGTCTCAAATAAATAAAATCTTAAAATAAAATAAAATAGAATAAAATTAGAGATTATAATAGGCTGAAATTTTAGATAGAGGAAAGGAAAGCATATGCAGCATTACATTTTAGACTTGCCTTTTTCTTTTGCTGTCTTTGAGGAGTGGGCCTAAATCATTGATGTTACCCATGTCAGTCTTTAGTCAAAACAGAATAAGGACTTTTCTCATCTGTCAGCATTTAATAAAGTTTCTAATAATTCAGGAGCTCAAAGTTTTTAACATCTTTCAACACTGAATATAGAAGGAAGTTAGGTTCTGAAAGTAGAAGCATAAACCTAAAATCACTAATACCAGAGGATGTCAGTGGCTTTGAGTTCTTGGCATTTCCTTAGATCTACAACTATAGTATGTATTGACAGGTGAAAATGTAAAGTATAAATCAATGATTATCAGTAAAAAAAAATAGGGTATATTTTATAGGAAACAAGATAATGAAGTGTAAGTTTTAGTCAGGGTTATGATGGTGAATGTTTACCAACCGATTTTTTTGGGCGTAAAAACATTCCTGACCATTTGCTGCTTTCAGTGGTCTAACTACTCGCAACATTGCCACTTGTCGACTGTAAGTGTGGCACCTCTGAGTGCGGCCTTGGAAAGAGTTGTGAACTGCACAATGGGCTCTCAAGAATGGAGGTGTGTCGACCAGACCACTCTGAGCACCCACGAAACCAGCCTGAGATGTAAGAAGATCTGGATCTCTACAAACAGAATATCGCAGGCCGTTGGTTTTGAGGTACGAAGCGGAGAGCCGTGATTCCGCGGGCAGATATTGGAGGATAAATGGCAGCGGGAGGGAGCCTGGCCGTTGGGATCCTACACCGCCAGTGAGCGACAGCCTCGCGCGCTGGGGACAGGGCACAGACTCGCAGACCGGTAGCGTCGGGAACTGCAGCCTCCGAGACGGAAACCCGGAAACCCGGAAACCCGGTGCGCCTTCTCGCCAGTGAACTACAACCTCTGGGGTTGGAAACCCCGAGCAGCGGAGTCGTGGGAACGCAAATTGGGAGTGGCTGGTGGTTTTAGAAGCACAAAGGGCAGAGACGTGCCCCAACCTGGAGGCAGGACTGGGAGCGCCGTGGAGGGGCGCACAACCCAGGATGCTGCAGTTTCTAGCAGCACGGACAGAAACAGAGACAGTGTGGCCTGGAGAGCTCACTGAAGAACACACTGCGGTCTCTCTGCTCTGAGGCAGAGGGTTGGAAACGGTCTCTTCTGCTCTGACTCATGGAAGAGATGCGGAAAGCCGCCAGGGAAAGGCACCAGAGAACAAAAGCCCCAAAGACTGATTCCCGCTGAGCCCATCGCCCCCAAAGGGGCGCAGGGCAACTCCGCCCCAACAGGGTTGCCTGAGTAACAGCGTGGCAGGCCCCTCCCACAGAAGACAGACTGGGAAAACAAGAGGCCATCAACTCTAAGTTCCCAAGAAAACAGGTGCATCTTGCTTGGGTTCTGGTCAATAATTTGGACTCTATACATTCCCTCAAACACCCATCAACAGAATGACTAGGAGGAGGAGCCCCCAAAACAGAAAAGACTCAGAGATTATGACTTATGCTGCAGATTTACAAATGGATGCAGATATAACCAAGATGTTGGAGATGGAATTCAGGCTAGCAA
>NW_027823772.1:0-274 GCF_054177405.1 Leptonychotes weddellii | reverse complement strand
TCTCTACTTTGACTGAGATTAACATAGTTACTGCAGTGTCTATTTGATTATTGTTAACCTGATATATATTTTTACTTTTAACTTATCTTTATATTTGGTATGGGTTTCTTTATATTTGATATGGGTTTCTTGTAGACAACATGCAGTTTGATCTTTTGTTTTCTTAATTCACTTTGACAACCTGTGTCTTTTTTTTTTTAGTATAAATAATTTTTTTTCTTTTTTTTTTTATTCTTATGTTAATTCCCATACATTACATCATTAGTTTTAGATG
>NW_027823771.1:0-274 GCF_054177405.1 Leptonychotes weddellii | reverse complement strand
TGGCTTAGTCAGTTAAGCATCTGCCTTTGGTTCAGGTCATGATCCCAGGATCCCAGGATCGAGCCCTATTTGGGATCCCTGCTCAGCGGGGAGTCTGCTTCTCCCTCTCCCTCTGGCCTTCCCCCTACTCCTGCTCTCTCTCTCAAATAAATAAAATCTTGGGCGCCTGGGTGGCTCAGATGGTTAAGCCATCTGCCTTCGGCTCAGGTCATGATCTCAGGGTCCTGTGATCGAATCCCGCATCGGGCTCCCTGCTCCTTGGGAACCTGCTTCT
>NW_027823770.1:0-274 GCF_054177405.1 Leptonychotes weddellii | reverse complement strand
GGCTCTGTAGAATTACATTTTAAGGACATATTGCAAGTTACATAACCATCACTCCATTGATAGACCTTTTGGTTATTGTCCATCTTTTGCTGTTACAATGGTGCAATGAATATTCTTCACTTATATCTTTGCATGTATATTTCTGTAGGATAAACGGGATGTTGGGTCAAAGTTATGGTCATTTTTTTTTTAAAGATTTTTTTAAATTTATTCATTTGACAGAGAGAGACAGCAAGAGAGGGAACACAAGCAGGGGGCGTGGGAGAGGGAGAAG
>NW_027823769.1:0-274 GCF_054177405.1 Leptonychotes weddellii | reverse complement strand
GGCAGGCACCCCGAGGTCCGGGGTCTCAGGGACGAACTCCAGGGGGAAACAGCTAGATGCCAAAGGAAGTAAACACAGTCACTACCTGACCCATCAGGAACAACTTCTACAGAGGTGTCATAATAGCAACACTACCTACTGATGCAACTAAAAAACTGCTTTTTGAAAATACGGGAGCAGGCGCCTCAGTGGCTCAGTCGTTAAGCGTCTGCCTTTGGCTCAGGTCATGATCCTAGGGTCCTGGGATCGAGCCCCGCATCAGGCTCCCTGTTCC
>NW_027823768.1:0-274 GCF_054177405.1 Leptonychotes weddellii | reverse complement strand
GGCAGGCACCCCGAGGTCCGGGGTCTCAGGGACGAACTCCAGGGGGAAACAGCTAGATGCCAAAGGAAGTAAACGCAGTCACTACCTGACCCATCAGGAACAACTTCTACAGAGGTGTCATAATAGCAACACTACCTACTGATGCAACTAAAAAACTGCTTTTTGAAAATACGGGAGCAGGCGCCTCAGTGGCTCAGTCGTTAAGCGTCTGCCTTTGGCTCAGGTCATGATCCTAGGGTCCTGGGATCGAGCCCCGCATCAGGCTCCCTGTTCC
>NW_027823767.1:0-274 GCF_054177405.1 Leptonychotes weddellii | reverse complement strand
TGTGCTCGAACAATGAATCATGGAACACTTCATCTAGAACTAATGATGTAATGTATGGGGATTAACATAAGAATAAAAAAAAAATAAAGATAAGTGGCATTTCAATTTCACAAACTTATAAAAATAATTTCCAACTTTACAAATTAACTAGGTTTTCAAGTTCCAGCTTGAGTACATTTTAAAAGTTGAGGGACTTATTTGTGATCTTTGGCACTATATAAAACTCAGGCAATATTATTTTCTCCTAGTAGAGGGAACTTGTGCTTGATTTAAC
>NW_027823766.1:0-274 GCF_054177405.1 Leptonychotes weddellii | reverse complement strand
TGGACCAGGCCGAGCACACGCGTGGGTGCGTGTCTGGAGGGCCTTGTCACAGTCCCTATGATGGCACCTCCGGCTGTCACAGATGCTTTGTTCGGGGTCCAGAGGGATCTGTGCGCTAGGAAGGCCTCCCCTGGAGGAGGGTGTGGCTAGAGCCAGGCGACCAGGAAGGTGTCAGGTCAATTCTGTCTAGAGATGTCCCCGTCGTGATTTGTTAGAGATGCTACAGCCTTATCCAGGGAGTTGTTGTAACCACAGCTCACAGGGAGACCGCACT
>NW_027823765.1:0-274 GCF_054177405.1 Leptonychotes weddellii | reverse complement strand
ATAGGTGAAAAACACAAGGCTCAGAATAGTGTTTACTGTATGTCGTCTTTGGTACTAGTAAGTCAAAAAATCACTAACATCTATATTATAATAGATGTTTGCAATAGCATGAAGAAACACTGCAACAATCCACAGAAACTAACAGGGAGTAGAGGTAGAAAGCAATGGGTGGAAGCTATACTTATCTTTAAAAAAAAAAAGCACATGTTTTTAAATTACTATGATTTGTGTACACTGTGAATGTATTACTTATGCAAAAAAATTAAAATATTTT
>NW_027823764.1:0-274 GCF_054177405.1 Leptonychotes weddellii | reverse complement strand
GTAGCTCTCCATTAAGCTGTTTTCAAATTTTTCCTGTTATGAGCAATGTTGCTTTGAGTATTCTTGAAATCACTTCTCTATATGTGAGTATATCCTTAGGATACATTATTAGGAGTAGAATTGCTGGGTCAAAGAATATGGGCACTTTAACCTATTTCCCTATGTTCTTGCTGACAACAGATCAACTTTTTTTTTTTTTTAAGATTTTATTTATTTATTCATGAGAGACAGAGAGAGAGAGAGGCAGAGGGAGAAGCAGGCTCCCAAGGAGCAG
>NW_027823763.1:0-2529 GCF_054177405.1 Leptonychotes weddellii | reverse complement strand
CCGGGTTACCCGCTTTCTTCTCACTTTTCCAAACGTTTGGGGAGTAGGGTCTCAAAGCCGCGACCCTGTGCCCCTTGCCTAGCTCTTCATAGGACTGGCAATAAATGCCTAAATTTCCAGATCTTTCCCTGCATTCCGAAACGCCATCTTTCCTCTCCAGTTCATAACATCATTATTAACTATTTGTTCTCCATGATGCATTTCAAATTACGCAGTATTTTATCATTTATCCACAGAGCCATGAATGGCTCTTTTTAAAGATTTATTTTTTGGCCTGTGGATATTTTACATAAGAGGAGAGCCAAGAATAACTTACCTGGAATATGTCGCGTGAAATCCCTTTGCCTCTCCTCCCACGGTCTTCCCTGGGCACCGACATCCTATGGGAAGTCCTTTGGGTGGTGGTTCCTCTTTGGAGACTTCCCTGAGTGTTGTCTCCTGTCAGTATTGCCCCTACCTGAGTTTGTGACTTTATTCAACTTCTTTTAAGCCTGCTTTTTCAGTTAAAATGTATTTAACCAGTAGATCTCCAAAGTATAAAATTTTACAAAGAGGCAAGAAAGGGGTGAATTTCAGGGGAAAAAAAATTCCATTATTACATTTATTAAAATTTTTCTTTCCTTTTTTTCTTCCCATGAGTGTATGTAGTAACGTCCACAGATTTGTCCTTTTAGGTGATTTGGAAATGCAATATCAGGACTTAGACTTGTAATACCTAGAAGTGTTTTGTTTTTTTTTTTTAAGATTTTTTTTATTTATTTGACAGAGAGAGACAGCGAGAGAGGGAACACAAGCAGTGGGGAGAGGGAGAAGCAGGCTTCCCGTTGAGCAGGGAGCCCGATTCGGGACTCGATCCGAGGACCCTGGGACCATGACCTGAGCCGAAGGCAGACGCTTAACGACTGAGCCACGCAGGCGCCCCTAGAATTGTGTTTAATTATGATTGTTTCCAAACAGTTTCTTGCCATGGAAATAATAATTAACTGACATTTTTATTTTTTTAAGATTTTATTTATTTGACAGAGACATAGCGAGAGAGGGAACACAAGCAGGGGGAGAAGGAGAGGGAGAAGCAGGCTTCCTACCAAGCAGACAGCCCGATGCAGGGCTCGATCCCAGGACTCTGGGATCATGATCTGAGCTGAAGGCAAACGCTTAACGACTGAGCCACCCAGGCGCCCCTAACTGACATATTTTTTGAAAGGAGTAGATATTTGTGTGTTTTTTTGTTGAACTAGAAGAATCTTCACAATTTTCTTTCCTCCCTTACACTTAAACACTGGATTTGGTGATTTTGTCCAAACGCTGGGCTTATCATTTTTAAAATATTAGTGGTGCTTCAGAGCAACTTGGTAGGAAGCAGAAGCCTGAGGTCAGTGTTTCTAAGGTAAGGCCCCCGCCTTGAGCCTGTGAAGGGAAGTGCTTGAAGGCCCACTTGGTTCTTCCTGGAGAGCCTCCTCCCCCTGCAGGTGTCCTACGTGCTCAGACACTACAGAAGGAGCTGAGAGAAGCTACAGAGCCAAGGAAAGCTGGGGATGCCTGTGTACACGGGGGATGGGATTAGAAGGCAGGGCAGGGACACCTGGGTGGCTCAGTCGGTTAAGTGTCTGCCTTCGGCTCAGGTCATGATCCCAGGGTCCTGGGATTGAGTCCCACATGGGGCTCCCTGCTCAGCAGGAAGCCTGCTTCTCCCTCTCCTGCTCCCTCTGCTTGTGCCCTCTCTCTCTGACAAATAAATAAAATATTAAAAAAAAAAAAGAAGGCAGGGCAGTGCTGCTCTTTCTGAGGTGGTAATTGTGGTTTCCTTGGGCCTGTTTCTAGACATAGGCTTGAGCTTTTCATCTACAGTGTAGGTGCACTCAGTAATTTTTGTACATTGAGAAAGTCTGTGAAGGTCTGGGGGTAGGTCTTCTGGACAAAAAGTTTGTGAACTGGGGAGTTACTTTGAGTCAGATCCTTATATTGAATCTGGCCAAAAGTTTCCTAACTTGTGAGAATTGAACCCTGAGAGAGGAATGTTTCCATTATGCCCCAAGAATGGTGTGTACGAAGCTTCTAGACTTCATTCCTATGGCTGCTCGTGTCTCCCCCCACCCCCAAACCTCCGCCCTGACTCAGGGATTATATCCCAACAAGTGCAGTCTGGACCACAAGCTGGGAATATGAGTTTTCCTTCTGAACTGTGGGGAGGCATGCTGCTTATCTCACCTGATTCCAATATTTGCATTTCTTTCCTTGTATGTTTGTATATTGTATATTGCAGCTCTTAACTTTAGGTAGCTTAGCCATTTGTGATTCTGTTTTCTTTGTAAGAGCATGAAATTTTTAGTTCTTAGACTTTGAAAATATAGTTCGATTTAAAGATACAATGGAAGTAATGCAAAGAGTCCTGGTACCAAACAGTATTTGTTCCCTTTAGGCAGAAGATTCTCAGGATGTGAGATGGGGATATTTGAGGTTCTCAGGTAGATTTTACATTTTAGGTCAGGTTTTTTTGTGTAGAGAGAGCTTTGGAAATTTGAGTGCTAT
>NW_027823762.1:0-274 GCF_054177405.1 Leptonychotes weddellii | reverse complement strand
TTTTGGTTAATGGTTTTCTAGCTGTTTATTTTATCAAAAGAAACCATGTATTTATCTCTATTAATTATTTCAACGACATTTATGATTCTTATTTTCTATAAGTTTTTCATTATATGTTTTCTAGGCAAATAATCCTATAATCTTAGAATAATACTGGTTTTAGTCCTCCTCTCTTAAATGTGTATCTCCTGTATTTTTTTTTTTTTTTAAAGATTTTATTTTATTTTTTATTTTTTTATTTTATTTTTTTTTTTAATTCTTATGTTAATTCCCA
>NW_027823761.1:0-274 GCF_054177405.1 Leptonychotes weddellii | reverse complement strand
TCTCCCCAGCTGTTCCAAGGACAGGTGTTTAGGCTGGTGATACTCAGGTTCTGCCTGCCCAGGATGGAGAAGCTTTCCAAGCCTCTTATATCCCCAACTACATTGTCCCAAAATTCTAGTATATTACATGGTTACAAAAAAAAAAGCAAGGAATGATCCTTGATCATTAATGATCCTTGCTAGGCTACCAACATTATCTTGCTACATTGCCTACACTTGATATAATAATGATTAGGCATCTTACACAGTCATATTTTGGTGTTGTAAGAAAGAG
>NW_027823760.1:0-274 GCF_054177405.1 Leptonychotes weddellii | reverse complement strand
ATAGTTGGTTTCTGATCTGTATCCCCCGTGCGGTGAAGGGAGGGCAGCGCTGGTTGGTGTCCTGGCCCCCCTTCTTTGGGTTTTCTCCTGTTTCCTCCTCTTCACCACGTCTCTCCCAGCCCCCCAGATGGAGGGGCGCCATGGTTGAGCTGGCCTTTTCCAGCACACAGAGACATTGTGTGGACTCCTCCCCTGCCTGGCCCCGTAGCCCCTCTCTCCCAAGCTCGTCCCCGAAAGGCACAAGTCTGCTCTCTCGGGGTCACCTAAGGATGGT
>NW_027823759.1:0-274 GCF_054177405.1 Leptonychotes weddellii | reverse complement strand
GCTTCTACCCAACCACAGAGAAGACCTGGAAATAGAGGTTCTATCTTCCTTGATTAAAACATCTCAAAGAGATAGCCCCCAGGCCTTGAGAAAGACATTTCTGGGTTATAAAACTACAAGAGGCTGGGGGAAGATTAACATCTCAGGGGCACAGAGAAATAATTTGTAATTGCAAATGTCCCAAAGTAAATGCTCTAAGAAAAGGGAAGTCAAAGGCCTTGAATCAGAAAGAAAACTCTCTAAAACTTGGTCAAGCTAAAGGGAATGTTAGGGC
>NW_027823758.1:0-274 GCF_054177405.1 Leptonychotes weddellii | reverse complement strand
GCGGAAGTTCTGGGGAGAGGCAAGGGCGCGGGAGCAGGGTCACGGGACCCGCGTCCACAGATAAGCTGTGAGTGCGCATGGTGTCCGGTGCTCAAGGCAGTCACCCCCCATCCCCCGCCTGGGGTGGCGTCTCCTCCCTCCTGCTTGGTCCAGCCGTGGGCAGGTGCTGCCAAGCCCACTGTGCCTGGGGGACACTGAGGCACAATGGGGTTAAAGGTCAGAGGGCCGCGTTCATTCCAGAGCCCAGCTGGTGTTCAGGGCACTCCCTCATCGG
>NW_027823757.1:0-274 GCF_054177405.1 Leptonychotes weddellii | reverse complement strand
TTTTCCCAACACCATTTGTTGAAGAGACTGTCTTTTTTCCAGGACATTCTTTCCTGCTTTGTCGAAGATTACTTGACCATAGAGTTGAGGGTCCATTTCTGGGCTCTCTTTTCTGTTCCATTGATCTATGTGTCTGGTTTTGTGCCAGTACCATACTATCTTGATGATGACAGCTTTGTAGTAGAGCTTGAAGTCCGGAATTGTGATGCCACCAGCTTTGCTTTTCTTTTTCAACATTCCTCTGGCTATTCGGGGTCTTTTCTGGTTCCATACA
>NW_027823756.1:0-274 GCF_054177405.1 Leptonychotes weddellii | reverse complement strand
CTGCAAACCTGTGCACTTATGCAGCATGACCTCAGTATTTAGTGGATGAGCGAAGAATGGAGGAATAAATAGGTGGATGGTAGATGGAGGGATGGATGGAGGGAGGGAGGAATAGATGGATGGAAGGAAGGGTGGATGGATGGATGGATGAATGGGTGGATGGTTAGTTGGATGGATGAGTGGATGGATGGATGGATGGTTGGAAGGATGAATGGAGGGAAGGAGGGATGGATAGATGGATGGAAGGAAGGGTGGATGGATGGATGGATGGATG
>NW_027823755.1:0-274 GCF_054177405.1 Leptonychotes weddellii | reverse complement strand
TCCCGGTGCTCGGACGGGGCCGCAATACCCGGCCGCCCGAGGACACAGGGAGGGAGGGAGGCAAGTGCCCCCCAATCTGAAGCCGCCCCCGCGGGGTCCTCCGAGCTTGGCTGGAGTGAAGATGACCCTTCGGAGAGGGTCCACACGTGGGAGGTGGCCGAGACGGCCAGTGGAGGAGATGTGGGTCACGGAGTCCCTGCGAGGAGGAGGGGCGCCCAGACAGGATCCCCCACAGTGGGCTGGCATCACTGCTCGGTGGGAAGCCACAGGGATT
>NW_027823754.1:0-274 GCF_054177405.1 Leptonychotes weddellii | reverse complement strand
GCCTGGGTGGCTCAGTTGGTTAAGCGACTGCCTTCGGCTCAGGTCATGATCCTGGAGTCCCGGGATCGAGTCCCGCATCGGGCTCCCTGCTCGGCGGGGAGCCTGCTTCTTCCTCTGACCCTCTTCCCTCTCGTGCTCTCTGTCTCTCATTCTCTCTCAGATAAATAAACAAAAATCTAAAAAAAAAAAAAAAAAAAAAGCACAAAAACAAACTGTATAGTTATTATGCATTTCTGGGACAGATCCGTATGTAGTATGTTTTTCCTCCCTTATT
>NW_027823753.1:0-274 GCF_054177405.1 Leptonychotes weddellii | reverse complement strand
AATAAAAAAATAAATAAACCTTAGTTTCAGCTTGTTACTGTCTTGTTTGTTTTCTAGAAAACTGGAATCTTTAATTTTTTTTTTTTTTAACTCCAAACCTAAGACTCTTAGGATAATGGTATGACTGACAGAATCTAGATGGTGGGCTGAGCCATAAACCCCTGATTAAATGCACTGTTATCATGGTTTTTCTTAGTTTTGGATGTACTCAAATGATGCTAAGGCTACATGAAAGGGATGTTCAGCAGTTAGGTTTGCTCACCTTTCTGGTCTT
>NW_027823752.1:0-2529 GCF_054177405.1 Leptonychotes weddellii | reverse complement strand
CCCTACAAGAAATATTGAAAGGGGTCCTCTAAGCAAAGAGAGAGCCTAAAAGTAACATAGACCAGAAAGGAACACAGACAATATACAGTAACAGTCACCTTACAGGCAATACAATGGCACTAAATTCCTATCTTTCAATAGTTACCCTGAATGTAAATGGGCTAAATGCCCCAATCAAAAGACACAGGCTATCAGATTGCATAAAAAAAAAAAGACCCATCAATATGCTGTCTGCAAGAGACTCATTTTAGACCCAAAGACACCCACAGATTGAAAGTAAGGGGGTGGAAATCTATTTACCATGCTAATGGATACCAACAGAAAGCTGGGGTGGCAATTCTTATATCAGACAAATTAGATTTTAAACCAAAGGGTATAATAAGAGATGAGGAAGGACACTATATCCTACTTAAAGGGTCTATCCAACAAGAAGATCTAACAATTGTAAATATCTATGCCCCTAACATGGGAGCAGCCAATTATATAAGCCAATTAATAACAAAAGCAAAGAAATACATTGGCAACAATACAATAATAGTGGGGGGCTTTAACACCCCCCTCACTGAAATGGACAGATCATCTAAGCAAAAGATCATCAAGGAAATAAAGACTTTCAATGACACACTGGACTAAATGGACTTCACAGACATATTCAGAATATTCCATCCCAAAGCAACGGAATACACATTCTTCTCTAGTGCCTATGGAACATTCCCAGAATATATCACAACCTGGGTCACAAATCAGGTCTCAACCGGTACCAAAAGATTGGGATCATTCCCTGCCTATTTTCAGACCACAGTGCTTTGAAACTAGAACTCAATCGCAAGAGGAAAGTTGGAAAGAACTCAAATACATGGAGGCTAAAGAGCATCCTACTAAAGAATGAATGGGTCAACCAGGAAATTAAAGAAGAATTAAAAAATACATGGAAACCAATGAAAATGAAAACACAACTGTTCAAAATCTTTGGGATGCAGCAAGGCAGTCCTAAGAGGAAAGTATATAGCAATACAAGCCTTTCTCCAGAAACAAGAAAGGTCTCAAATACACAACCTAACCCTATACCTAAAGGAGCTGGAGAAAGAAGAGCAAATAAAACCTAAACCCAGCAGGAGAAGAGAAATAATAAAGATCAGAGCAGAAATCAATGAAATAGAAACCAAAAGAACAGATCAATGAAACTAGGAACTGGTTCTTTGAAAGAATTAACAATGATAAACCCTTGGCCAACTTATCAAAAAGAAGAGAGAAATGACCCAAATCAATAAAATCATGAATGAAATAGGAGAAATCACAACCAACACCAGAGAAATACAAACAGTTATAAGAACATATTATGAGCAACTCTATGCCAGCAGAGTAGATAATCTGAATAAAAAGGATGCATTCCTAAATATGTATCAACTACCAAAACTGAACCAGGAAGAAATAGAAAACCTGAACAGACATATAACCACTAAGGAAATTGAAGCAGTCATCAAAAATCTCCCAAAAAACAAAAGCCCAGGGCCAGATGGCTTCCCAGGGGAATTCTACCAAACATTTCAAGAAGAATTAATACCTATTTTTCTGAAACTGTTCCAAAAATAGAAATGGAAGGAAAACTTCCAAACCTGTTTATGTGGCCATTATTACCTTGAACCCCAAATAGGACAAAGACCCCATCAAAAAGGAGAATGACAGACCAATATCCTTGATGAACGTGGATGCAAAAATTCTCACCAAAATACTAGCCAATAGGACCCAACAGTACATTCAAAGGATTATTCACCACGACCAAGTGATATTTACTGGGCTTGCAACGTTGGTTCAACATCCACAAATCAATCAATGTGATACAATACATTAACAAAAGAAAGAACAAGAATCATATGATCCTCTCGTTAGATGCAGAAAAAGCATTTGACAAAGTACAGCATCCTTTCTTGATCAAAACTCTTCAGAGTATAGGCATAGAGGGTACATCCCTTAATATCATAATAGCCATCTATGAAAAACCCACAGTGATTATCATTCTCAATGGGGAAAACCTGAAAGCTTTCCCCCTAAGTTCAGGAACGTGGCAGGGATGTCCACTATCACCAGTGCTATTCAACATAGTATTAGAAGTTCTAGCGACAGCAATCAGACAATATAAAGAAATAAAAGGCATCCGAATCGGCAAAAAAAGAAGTCAAACTCTCACTCTTTGCAGATGATAGGATACTTTATGTGGAAAACTCAAAAGACTCCACCCCAAAACTGCTAGAACTCATACAGGCATTCAGTAAAGTGGCAGGATATAAAATCAATGCACAGAAATCAGTGGCATTTCTATACACCAACAATAAGACAGAAGAAAGAGAAATTAAGGAGTCGATCCCATTTACAATTGCACCCAAAACCATAAGATACCTAGGAATAAATCTAACCAAAGAGGCAAAGGATCTGTACTCAGAAAACTATAAAATACTCATGAAAGAAATTGAGGAAGACACAAAGAAATGGAAAAACGTTCCATGCTCATGGATTGGAAGAACAAATAAT
>NW_027823751.1:0-274 GCF_054177405.1 Leptonychotes weddellii | reverse complement strand
GCAATAGTGCAGGAAGGCTGGTGTGCAACACGGCAGAAGAGTCCCGGTGTCCATCAGTGCACTCACCAGATTCCTAGAATCACCCCAGGTTCAACTCTGATATACAAGTTCACCGTGTGAGGGATCTTTAACTCCGGTTTCTTTAAATCCACAAGAAATGGTGCTTTGACTAGAAAGTAGAATTAATTATCAATGCCCAAAGTCAAATTCCATGTCTTTTAATCACAATCAAAAAAAGTAATTAGTCTCCTGGTTAACATGGTTTCTAAGTTGC
>NW_027823750.1:0-274 GCF_054177405.1 Leptonychotes weddellii | reverse complement strand
TGCGCACTCAGTAGACTACAACAGAGGAGACACATTTCTGTGCGGGGAATCCAAACGCTCACTCGATTCGCGTGTCTGTGGTGTTTGCGTTGCTGCCGTGGTCTGGAGCCAAACCTGCCCTATCTCCAAGGTACACCCATGGGAGAAACCAACAAATATGGAACCAGTCTGTCCCTGAAGTGAGAACTGACACCGGAACAGAAAGGCCAAAAATTGGAATAGAATTCCAACAAACTGATGTGGACACAGAAACCCAGTGGCTATTAGATGGACG
>NW_027823749.1:0-274 GCF_054177405.1 Leptonychotes weddellii | reverse complement strand
TAAAATAAGAATTAAGGACTAAAATATGAGTTGAGGGCTAAAATTTGAATTTAGGACTAAAATTTGAATTTAGGACTAAAATTTGAATTTAGGACTAAAATTTGACTTTAGGACTAAAATATGAGTTAGGACTAAAATTTAATTTAGGACTACACTAACCATTTTAACAGTTTAGTGGGATGTTGTTTTGTTTAAGTTTTTCTCTCTCTCTCTTTTTAAGGCAATCCCATTTTATTCACATAAATACTGAGTTATTTCTGCGGAACTGTAACCC
>NW_027823748.1:0-274 GCF_054177405.1 Leptonychotes weddellii | reverse complement strand
TTTTTTTTTTTTTTAATTTGTAAGTGGTATCTTATATGTTATTCCTATTACAACCAGATTTGCATCCTGATCCCCCTTATCCTAGACTGGGACTGTCCCCTCTGGCTCGTGCAAATTTGTTGAGCACTCCTCTGTCTTCCTGTAAGAGGTTGTTGGCCTCGACGCACCTGAGGGACAGGCCAGGACTCACTCCCACAAGATGAGACACAGAGCGTATGTCCGTTTGCTGCACTGATTCACTGTTCCAGGGAAAAAGCCCTGGGAGATCTGGGTA
>NW_027823747.1:0-274 GCF_054177405.1 Leptonychotes weddellii | reverse complement strand
GCCATAGAAGAGGTCTAGCTCTCCCGCTGGAGAGGGAAACCACCAGACACGTCATTGAGGAAGAGTCCTGAGACTACATGGAGAAGGAGTGGGGACCAGCCATGCCAACACTCAAGAATCGCAGTGGAACCTCCAAACGACCTCAGGCCCAGCTGTTACTTGACTGCCCCTGCGTGAGACACTCCAAGGAAGACACGCAGAACTGTCCAGCTGAACCCAGTCATCCCACGGAACTCTGAGGGATAATTAAGTCACTAAATTTTCAGATGGGTTG
>NW_027823746.1:0-274 GCF_054177405.1 Leptonychotes weddellii | reverse complement strand
CTCGGCCCACAGCCCAGGGGTGGCGGGGAAACGTGAGGGGCCCCGAGGGGTGGGGGCGCGCCGCTGGGCCCCGCAGTACGCGAGCAGCCCCAGTGGCACGTCGACCCACCCACCCCTAGCATCTCTCTTGCTCGTTTTTCACACTCTCCCACATCCAGGCCACTGGTCAAGTCCTCCTGGCTCTCCACGCTGACCTGGGTGCCGCCGGGCTCTGGCAAGGCCTCCTCCAGGCCTGAAACGACAGATGGGTCCATCTCCCACCGGGCCCCGAGGG
>NW_027823745.1:0-274 GCF_054177405.1 Leptonychotes weddellii | reverse complement strand
TTTTATTAACATAATGTATTATTTGTTTCAGGGGTACAGGTCTGTGATTCATCAGTCTAACGCACTTCACAGCACTCACCATAGCACATTCCCTCCATCACCCAGCACCCCCATCCCTCCCACCTCCCTCCACTCCAGCAACCTTCAGTTTGTTTCCTGAGATTAAGAGTCTCTTATGGTTTGTCTCCCTCTCTGGTTTAGTCTTGTTTCATTTCTCCCTCCCTTCCCCTATGATCCTCTGTCTTGTTTCTCAAGTTCCTCATATCAGTGAGAT
>NW_027823744.1:0-274 GCF_054177405.1 Leptonychotes weddellii | reverse complement strand
GCCTTGGTCTCCTCCTCTGTAATGTAGGAAGGGCCACCTGCCTCCCAGTGTTGCCATGAGAATCAGATGTAGATAGGACCATGGAGAATGGAGAAATCCAAGGGGCTTTATTCCTCATTACCAGACATGCCAGCATTGGCCCAGAGGCTGTACCAAGTCTGCTGAAGAGTCCTTGGAGTTGACATGCTAGGGAAAAAATGATGCCCTGCACAGTGAGGCAGAGCATGGGACCATGGGTGCAGGGGCACGATGCAGGAGTCCCCTTGTTCACTGC
>NW_027823743.1:0-274 GCF_054177405.1 Leptonychotes weddellii | reverse complement strand
TGGGTCGTCTTGCTCACCCACTTTTGAGTCCGTGGCATATAGACTGTCCAGCAGCTTGGACCTTTGTCCTTCTGTTAGCTGTCATGATTTCAGGTGGCTGAGCTCTCCCCAGGATGGGGAGAGGCCGCTGTGGGAACTTGAGGCTTATTAAAAGCCCAGTGATAAGCAATCATGTTCATTTATGCCCGTCAGTATTCATCTGAGGGGTATTTTGATATGTAATCTCATGGTGAGTCGGGAGTGTCAATTAGCTGTTCAGCACTGAAATAGAGCT
>NW_027823742.1:0-274 GCF_054177405.1 Leptonychotes weddellii | reverse complement strand
CGCCTGGGTGGCTCAGTTGGTTAAGCGACTGCCTTCGGCTCAGGTCATGATCCTGGAGTCCCGGGATCGAGTCCCGCATCGGGCTCCCTGCTCGGCAGGGAGTCTGCTTCTCCCTCTGACCCTCCTCCCTCTCATGCTCTCTGTCTCTCATTCTCTCTGTCTCAAATAAATAAATAAAAAATCTTAAAAAAAAAAAAAAGATTTAACTTTTAAGCTTAGAAATTTGTTAGTTTTTAAAATATTGCAGTAAAATTTATATGTGTTACAGAGATTG
>NW_027823741.1:0-2529 GCF_054177405.1 Leptonychotes weddellii | reverse complement strand
TTTTTTTTAAAGATTTTATTTATTTATTTGAGAGAGAGAGAATGAGAGAGAGCAAGCACATGAGAGGGGGGAGGGTCAGAGGGAGAAGCAGACTCCCTGCCGAGCAGGGAGCCCGATGCGGGACTCGATCCCGGGACTCCAGGATCATGACCTGAGCCGAAGGCAGTCGCTTAACCAACTGAGCCACCCAGGCGCCCCATGTGATGAACATTTTTGACAGACACGTGTTCTTGGCATTGAAGTCCACATTGTCCCAGAAAGAGCTAGAGCTTCTCTCAAAGCTTCATGGTGCATTTCAACACACTTGACTTCAGTTATAATGTTGACTGGAGCAAAGGTGACCACCATGCCAGGTTTGAGAACGCCAGACTCCACTGGGCCCACAGGGACATTACCAGTACCTCTCATTTCGTGGACATCCTGGAGGGGCAGATGAAAGGGCTTGCTGGTTGGATGAGTTGTGGCAGATGCCACGCAGATTTTCATGTGGCATGGTCCCACTGGCGTTGCCATCTTTATGGGTGACTTTCCATCCCTCGAACCAAGGCGTGTTAGCGCTTGGCTCCAGCATGTTGTCACCATTCCAACCAGAAGTTGGCATAAATACTATTGTGTTGGGGTTGTAGCCAACTTTTCTAAATGTAGGTGCTGACTTCCTTAACGATTTCCGCATGCCTCTTCTGGCTGAAGAAATTCGTCTTGTTAATATTAATAATTAGTTGCTTCATGCCCAGTGTGTAAGCCAGAGGGCATGCTCATGGGTCTGCCCATTCTTGGCGATATCTGGTTCAAATTCACCGACGCCAGCAGCAACAATCAGGGTAGTACAATCAGCCTAAGATGTGCTGTGATCATGTTTTTGATAGAGTCTCTGTGCCCTGGTGCATCAATGCTGGTCACGTAATACTTGCTGGTCTCCAATTTCCACAGGGAGATATCAGTGGGGATAGCAGCTTATGTGCAGCTTTCAGCATATCCAAGCCCCAGGCACCCTTGAAGGGCCTCTTTCCCATCTCAGAAGCCTCCTCTTTACTTCTTCAGTGCTTCTTTTGTCAATCCTGCCTCACGTGCAGATCAGATGACCCGTAGTGGTGGACTTGCCTGAATCTACGTGTCCAATGGTGACAATGTTGATATGAATCTTTCCTTTCCCATTTGGCTTAGATTCAGCAGTGGTTTTCACAACACCTGTGTTCTGATGGCAAATCCATTGCAAAATTGTGGGGCCATGTTTATTCTGTGTCAAGTTGCTACATATGCATGGGTCTTTGTTTCCAATAAACTTTTTATGTTGGAGTATTCCAGATTTACAGAAAAGTGAAAAAGAGAGGGATTCTATACACCCTCACCCAGTTTCCTCCAATGTCTGTACTTTTCATGCTTATATGGTACATTTGTTAAAACTAAGAAACCTCATTGGTACACTGCTATTAAGTAAAGTCCAGACTTGATTTGCAGTTCACCAGCTTTTCCCCTGGGGTCCTTTTTCTGTTCCAGGATCCAGTGCATTGTGTTGTCATTCACCCCGGTCTCATCTGATCTGTGACAGTTTCCAAGTCTTTCCTTGTTTTTCATGACCTTGACAGTTTTAAAGAGCACAGGTGATGTATTTTTTAGACTGTCCGTCTGATTTGGATTTGTCTGACATCTTTCGTGTGATTGGGCTGGGGTTATGGGTTTGGGGAAGGACATTATAAAGGTGATGTCCTCATCATATCAAAGGGTACATGATAGCAATGGAACTTATCACTGGTGATGTTAACCTTGACCACTCAGTTAAGGTAGTGTTGACCATGTTTCTCCACTATGACTCACCAATTTCCCTCTTTCCTAATCTAATCTTTGGAAGCTACTCACTAAGTATCCCCCGGGGTCGGGGGGAGGGGGCTGTGAATTAAGCTCCATTTCTTGGAGCAGGGAGCATCTACATATATTATTTGGATTATTTTTGTAAGAAAGATTTGTAAGGAAACTTACTTTGTAAGGAAGATTTTCTCCCCCATTTATTTATTTATGCAATCATTTTTTATATCAGTATAGACTTAGGTATATTTCTTTTATACCATAGATGATAATCTAATACTATGTTCATTAATACTATGTTCGTTATCACTCAGATTGTTCTACTGGGAATTATTTCCGGTTGGTTCCTGGGTCCCTTTGACCTATTCCTCCCCCTCTCCATTTTTTTCCTCCAGCGTTTGGTACTTTATGGTGCTACAAGAGCTCCAGGCTCATTTCATGTGTGCTCTGTCCCAGCCTTAGAATTGGTCATTTCTCCAAGGAGTCCCAGTTCCTTTTATTTGATAATGATATTAAAAACCAAGATCGTAGACGAACCATGAGAGACGATGGACTCTGAAAAACAAACTGAGGGTTCTAGAGGGGAGGGGGGTGGGAGGATGGGTTAGCCTGGTGGTGGGTATTGAGGAGGGCACATTCTGCATGGAGCACAGGGTGTTATGCACAAACAATGAATCATGGAACACTACATCTAAAACTAATGATGTAATGTATGGGGATTAACAT
>NW_027823740.1:0-274 GCF_054177405.1 Leptonychotes weddellii | reverse complement strand
TTGAATTTCTCATAGGCACCAAGTTTTGCTATGTGAGATAATTAAATGTCTTTATTAGCTAAACATTTGGTAGGAAGCTTTTTAGTTACATGCAGCAAAATACATGCTAACTTATAGGCCACTACCTGCATTGTCATATAAAGAAGAAAACCCTGAGACCATGAGGGCTGGAGAAGGGGAATCCCTCAGCTAGTGTGAGGGTAAGCAGATGGCACTGGGAGAAGACATGCTACTGACAAACAAGCTGAAGTTTGGAATTTCATACTCATAACTT
>NW_027823739.1:0-274 GCF_054177405.1 Leptonychotes weddellii | reverse complement strand
CACTCTGCCCTGACAGTGCTTTGTCGCCCCGGCCTCAGCAGATTCTCCGCAGCAATAAGCATGCATAGGGCAGCAGGCAGTCTGTACCTGTGCTTTGCCCGGCCCTGGTTAGAACCCCGTGCCCGGCCCTCGACGCAATGCGTGCCAGTCTGGGCCATCCCAGGCCGCTTCCTCTCCTGCTGCTGGACCCCTGATCTGCTTGACTTGTTTCCAGGAAAGCTGCTGGAGTAAAAGAGTCTTCACCGGTCAGGCCGCGCTCAAGGGAACCCTTTTG
>NW_027823738.1:0-274 GCF_054177405.1 Leptonychotes weddellii | reverse complement strand
CCACCACCATCACCACCATCACCACCATCATCACCATCATCACCATCACCACCATCACCACCATCACCACCATCCCCACCATCACCATTGCTGCCACCACCAGCAACATTGTCACCACCACCACTGCCACCCTTATTACTGTCACCATTGTCACCCCTGCTGCCATCACCATTTGTTTCATTGCTGTGGAATGCTCTACGGTGTGAATGCACCCCACTTTATGACTGAGCGCATTTGAGTGGCTTCCATCTTGGGACTATTAAGAGTAGTGCTG
>NW_027823737.1:0-274 GCF_054177405.1 Leptonychotes weddellii | reverse complement strand
TGCCATGGCCTGTGGGCGGGGACACACCCGCGGCCTGCCCTCCCTTCTGAGCCACCGAGCTGGGGTGTCTGCACGGTCAGAGACAGGAGGGCGCAGCCGCCTCCAGGGAGACCCTAGTGATTGGAAAGGCACAGCACGATTTAGGGCCAGGGCTGCCCTGGGAGGGACCGGAGAGGAGGAAGGCGTGTTGCCCGGTTGCGTTGGTGACACCGGCCACGAGGCATGCGTCCGAAGCCGTGCTGCAGAGCTCGCTCCCCTGCCGTGCGTGACCCTC
>NW_027823736.1:0-274 GCF_054177405.1 Leptonychotes weddellii | reverse complement strand
CCTTTTCTGAGAAACCATTCCATTCATATCAACTTCATTTCAGAAAAAGCTCTGACTGGCTTAATCTTTTTTCTTTTTTTTTATTATTATGTTATGTTCATCACCATACATTACATCATTAGTTTTTGATGCAGTGGTCCATGATTCATTATTTGCATATAACACCCAGTGATCCATGCAGAATGTGCCCTCTTTAAGACCCATCACCAGGCCAACCCATCCTCCCACCCCCCTCCCCTCTAGAACCCTCAGTTTGTTTTTCAGAGTCCATTGT
>NW_027823735.1:0-274 GCF_054177405.1 Leptonychotes weddellii | reverse complement strand
GGGACTCGATCCCAGGACTCTGAGATCATGACCTGAGTGGAAGGCAGATGCTTAACGGACTGAGCCACCCAGGCATCCCTCATTCAGTTTCTTAGTGTTTTATTTCTCAGACCCATCCATGCTGTTCTGGGTACATCTAATCTCCTGCTCCTAGCTGCCGCAGAGTGCGCCCCCAGGGTGTACATTCACATTTTATCTACTTCCCCAGGAATGGACACCCAAATTGTTTTCAACTCCCCACCCTGGTAAATAACTCTACAGCGAATGTCTTCTT
>NW_027823734.1:0-274 GCF_054177405.1 Leptonychotes weddellii | reverse complement strand
AGACGATGGACTCTGAAAAACAAACAGGGTTCTAGAGGGGAGGGGGGTGGGGGGATGGGTTAGCCTGGTGGTGGATATTGAGGAGGGCACGTTCTGCATGGAGCACTGGGTGTTATGCACAAACAATGAATCATGGAACACTTCATCTAAAACTAATGATGTAATGTATGGGGATTAACATAAGAATAAAAAAAAAAAAAACAGTCTTCAGTATGGTTTGCCATTCAGAAAACACATGCAGTTTCACGTTTGCAAATCTATGATTATTTGTTCT
>NW_027823733.1:0-274 GCF_054177405.1 Leptonychotes weddellii | reverse complement strand
TACCCCATCCCTCCACCCCACTCCCCTCCAGCAACCCTCAGTTTGTTTCTTGTGATTAAATGTCTCTTATGGTTTGTCTCCCTCCCTGGTTTTGTCTTGTTTTATTTTTTCCTCTGGAAGATGGGCTCCTTGATGGAGGACCTAACTGACAGAGTTCGGGCCCTTTTGTTGAGAAATCTAAACATTCAACTGGAAGTCACATTAGAAAATGCTCTTTTCAAATTTCTCTACAAGTCTTACACACATTCAGTGATCTATGCATCCTTAAGGTTTG
>NW_027823732.1:0-274 GCF_054177405.1 Leptonychotes weddellii | reverse complement strand
CGGGGGAAACAGTCACTGAACGGAACGCTTAGGACCTGAACATTTTATGGGATATAGATCACGCCGGAATTTTTAAAAAATTTAAAAAGCAAATACATCTGTATATGTTCTGGGTAATTTTGAGGAGGAACGTTATACATGGGTGATTTAGGAGAGGGAAGATTAAAATAACTGCCAGAGAAATACGGAGTCGGAGACTTTCAAGTTATGGTCCAGGGAGAACACGCATATGTATTCATTCTTTTTATGAAAACCAGACCTAAGAACAAAACCT
>NW_027823731.1:0-274 GCF_054177405.1 Leptonychotes weddellii | reverse complement strand
GGTGAGACTGAAGCCATTGCTGGAGCCGCTGACAAGCTCTGAGAGAGCCCGGGACCGGCAGGCTGTAGCCAGCCGCCAGCTTCTGCAAACCTGGGCCTGTGCCAAGGGGGAGACCCTAGTGCTGGGCCCCACATGGTGGTGGTGGCAGGAGCCCTCACTTTTTGTTCTCTCCTGGGCCCGGGGATCGGGATGCCCTCTGCTTTTTCTCTAGGGCCAAGGGATCAATGTCGCTTTCCATAAACGTCATCTCCCTGAATGCCACGGTTCATATGGT
>NW_027823730.1:0-2529 GCF_054177405.1 Leptonychotes weddellii | reverse complement strand
AGAAATCAGAGTAGTTTAAACCTATGTACCGTATATATTACTTCTGAGTCACAGATTTAAAAAGCACAAAGCACACTTAATTATGAAAATCCACATACAGAAATAGGGAAACGGTAATAGGGAGTCTGTTTAGTTGAATTCAGCGTTGTTGGAGACCCATCCTTTTTGAAAAAGCACTGTGATCCTGGTACTGCTGGTCCAGGGTAGACCGTTTTGAAGTCATCAAGATGAGAATGTGAAGGAAGATTTTCTAATGCAAGAAAGTTATTTTTAACCTCTAGCATCCATGGTCTTGTTTACCACAGTTGTATGTATTATAAAACTGACCAGCATCTCAGCATTTATCTAAACTTTCCAGCGTATTTATTAATTTATTCAGTAAATATTTACTAAACATTTAATATGTGCCAGGCATATTTAGAGCAGGAGGTAAAGAGTAAGACAGAGGGAGGTAGTTCCTGCCTTCATGGAGCTCACATTCTCCTGGGGGCCACATAGAGACACAAACAGGTAAACAGACAAATTATGTAGTTTCCAGGTGAAGCGTGTCATATGAAGAGTACACACAAGAGAAAGAAGATTGAGAAGATCAGAAAGCAAACTATGTTAGCTACGGTGAAAGGCATGACATTGAAGTTGAAACCCAAAAAAGAGAAGGAACCAGGTCTTTTAGAAGGAGGGAGGAACATTGCCTTTATAGGGACAATTCAGTGTGCATAGGCCCTGAGGCAAGATTAAAATTCTGTCTTCTAATAACTGGAAGTAGACTAGCCTGCTTATAAATTTGGGGTTGGGAGCCAGGAGGTAGGTGAGGGGGAAAAGGAGAGAAATTAAGGGCGATCCTTAGGTTTCTGGCTTTTGTAAATGGATGCATGGTAGTGTTGTTTATGAAAATGGGAAGAGTTGTGTGTTTAGGGTCAGGGGGAGCTCAAGTCTGTTTTGAGTGAGTTTGGTCAAAGAAGTGGTCAGTTGAGGTGATTAAAATTGTTACTATATTAAGGTAAAATTACATGGAGAAGAAACTTTAATTATTGCTAAGAAACTTAGGAGATCCCTCAAATGTTAATAAAATTTAGGGAGCCAAAGCAGTATTCTAAGGAAGCACCAGGGCTATTAAGGATTTAGAAAAAAGCAATCTGTTTTAGGGGATTTAAAGTACTTTGACCCCCACAAAGATTAAAAAGTTAGAAAGTCAAGTAAAAAGGTATTAAAATTCAAGCCAAGTGGAAAAAGGTAGATTGTCCAGAAGGTAAGTGAAAATAATAAATTAAAATACATGATCATCAAGAGATTGTTGGTGAGAGAGGCCATTGGCTCATCAGATAATACAGAAAATAATTACGATAGACACAGAACATCTAACATTATAGTTAAAATATGAAATGTTAATATTCATGGGGGATACTGAAGGGATGAGTCCAGAATTAAAAGGAAAAAGAAGTTTCTAGAGGATTTGAAACCTAAAGATTTTAGCAAACTCCTTGAGAATAAACTTTAAAGCCTGAGTAGTTTTAAAAATCCGGGTTTAGCCAGCGCATGGCTGAGAATTTCAATGACTACATAGAATATGAACTCATTAAAATGGGAGTCAATTTTGTTTTTATTTTTAATGTGATATTTCCCAGTTCTTTAAGTCCTTATTTAGAAGGACTTAAATAATCCATGTCCTTACAAGAGTGAATGATAGGCCTCCTTGAAATTAATAAGGGTACAGACTTCCAGAGTAGCAGTCAGTTTAAACATGTGACTTTCTTGGGAAGGAAAACTTCGTTCTTGGGGAACGCTGGTCTTTTACGTCAGAGACCATATCTGTTCTGTTCACCAATATGTTCACCACACTGAGCACAGTGCAAGATATATAGGAGGCTTTTAGTAAATACTTGGTGAATGAATATAAGTTTTACAGTCAGTTTGGAGGTTTTGGGGAAGCTGTGGATCTCCAGAGCGTTCATTTGTGGGGTCTGAGGAGCTGTCTCTACTGTTACCGTTGACAATACAGCAGCAGGGCTGGACCTGAATCGTGATAGTGCTGATAGTCAGAGATGGTGAGAACAGCTTAGAGATTATGTCTTCCCATGCATTACAGAGAATACTGGGATTATTTTAAGCCAATATAACTAACTTCCTCTTAGAAGTTTTGTGGACTTTAATTATTTTGATCATTCTCTTCTTTAAAGTTAGTAATTTGTGGTTGACCATGTTGTTCCTAAATTCCACATACTAAAGGATTGAGTTCTTTTGAGAACAAATACTGTCAAGGACTAATGAAGTTTTATAGGTGATACATGAGAGAGCCCAGGACCTCATTTTACTTGGATATATTTCTGGAAGTCCAGTAGATGTACTTAGTACTGTAGTCAGATGCAGAAAAATGGCAGACCTCACTATCTTCTCCATAGTTCTCTAGTTTTTTAACCTAGCAGATCAGTTCTGTATTCACTCCCTAATTTTGTATCCATACTTTATTTTCCCTAATTATGTGTCTGACTGACCTTCTTTCTTTTTTTCTTTTCTTTTCTTTTTTCTTTT
>NW_027823729.1:0-13506 GCF_054177405.1 Leptonychotes weddellii | reverse complement strand
AAAAAAAACATAGCAATTCTAAAAAATACAAAGATACGAATGCAAAAGGGATACATGCACCTCTATGTTTATTCACATCATTATCTACAACAGCCAAATTATGGAAGCCACCCAGATGTCCATGGACTGATGGATGGATAAAGAAGAGGTGGTGTATATATACACAATGGAATATTACTCAGCTATAAGAAGAATGAAATCCTGCCATTTGCAACAACACAAATGGAGCTAGAGAGTATGATGCTAAGTGAAATAAGTCAGTCCGAGAACGAAAATACCATATGATTTCACTCATATGTGAAATTTAGGAAACAAAATAAACAAATAAGGAGAAAAAGAGACGAACCAAGAAGCAGACTCTTAACTGTAGAGAGTACACTGCTGGTCACCAACGGGGAAGTGGGTGGGAGATAGGGGAGATAAGTGATGGGGATGAAGGAGTGATGAAGGAGCGAGGAGCACCCAGTGAAGCATGGAAGTGTTGAATCACTCTATCATACACCTGAAACTAACGCAACACTTTGTGTTAACTGGAATTAAAATTTAAAAAGAAATTAAAAATGCATAACCAAAAACAGTAATTCTACAGTGTCTTTTAGATTGTTCTGTGATCTTGGGTTTTTGTGGGCTAATCCTCCTGTCTGTTATTCCCACTGATGCTCACTAATAAGGGATGTTTCCCCACTTCCTGTGGGGTCTTTGTGTCAAACTCCTTTTTCTGGGGCCGGTTTTTCTCGGGGATTCCCGAAAACCCCAAGCTGCTGGGCAGGAGCATTTCCTTTATCTCCAGGGGCCAGCCCAAGGCTTTCACTGCTTCAGGACTAGTGTTGAGGTTAGGGTCTCAGCTTGGGGCGTCCTGTAGTCAGTTGGGATATGAATGTGCCCAGGACACACATACATGATACAGGCTTGGGTCTTCCTTTGCCTGTGGGGAGACGTTTTTTCCCCACACCCAAGAACCATAGGCAAAGTGAGGTTTCCCCACTGCTTCCCTGGGGCCTGATGGCTTCTCATAGGGCAGCTCTGTAGTATCAAGGCTTCATGCAGGTTCTCAGAGGTTCCCAGGGACCCAAAGCCGCGTCTCCTGTCCCATGTGGGCAGCTAAATCCTGGTCCTTTGGGCACCAGCTCCACGGGCCCCTACATCATCAACTCCTAAGTCTGCCATACTTCAATTCAAAGTTTAGATGAGCTACTTTATCCAACACATCTATGTGTCGAAAATAAAGGGTGTTAAGTGGGCTGGACACAGGATTCAAATCAGTGTCATCTGTGAAGCTGCCAGAATTAGACCCAAACTGAAAGAACCCATCCTTATACTTAGGAGAGTCCAAGTGGAGTAGAAACAGACAAATTTAAAAACTAATCAAAATATAACTAATATGTCTGAAGGACGAATAGACAAAGAACATATTTCAGAAATGACCATTCTTTTTTCCGTCATGGACAAGAGATTGATTGATTGATTGATTGATTAAAAGAGGTGACCCTCAATGATGCTCTGGGTGCACCATCAGTTAAATGCCTTCCTCTACTTATGTTTTTAAACTGAAGCACAGTTGAGAGATCAGTTTTAGGTGTGCAGCATAAGGACTCGACAATTACATACATTACAAACTGCTCACCAAGATAAGTGGGGTCGCCATCTGTCACCGCCCAAAGTCATGACAATATCATTGACTGTGTTCCCTATGCTGTACTTTTCATCCCCATGACTTCTTTATTTTACAACTGGAAGTTTGTACCTCTTGATCCCCATCACCTACTTCACTCCCCCCTCTCCTCTGGCAACCCCAGTTTGTTCTCTGAAGTCGAGGCAATTTCTGTTTTTGTTGTTGACATTTGTGTGCTTGCTCATTTGTTTTGTTGTTTAGATTCCACATATGAGTGAAATCCTATGGTATTTGCCTTTCTCTGTCTGACTTATTTCACTTAGAATAATACCCTCTCGGTCCATCTATATTGTCACAAATGGCAAGATTTCATTATTTTTTATGGCTGAGTAATAGTCCATTATATACATATACGCCATATTTTTATCCATTCATCCATCGATGGACACTTGGGTTGCTTCCCTATCTTGGCTATTGTAAATAATGCTGCAGTGAACATGGGGGTTTATTTCTTGAGAAATGACCATTCTTAATGACATGATGGGCTGGACTCTCTTGTCAACCCTAACAGAACTACATAGCCCAACTCTGGGCTCTTTGGAGAGTCCTGGCCTTTCTTTGGCCATATCTGGTGGAAAGTGATTAACCTCGGTTTTGCCAAATAAATCTTACACAATCATTTTTTGGGGAAGGTTTATGCAACTAAAACATTGTCAGCCTTGATCTGTGCACCAAAATTTTGTTGCAACCGGATGTACCTCATGAACTCAAGGGCAGATTCTAAAACTTGACTTTGAAAGAGATACAACAGGCGATCTGGTCAATCATTTGAGGCTAGAATCAGGGACTATAGGTAGACTAGCTGAATGTCTTTCCCGCTCAATTTTTACGATCGCTATTAACGAAGAGAAACAAATACTCAAGGGGGATAAAGAAGCTTGACTCAAGCAGGCTTGCATTCTGTAAAGAATACAGAGCACAGTACCCTTTTTCTTGCCATCTCAACTCCTCCCCCGCCTTTTATTTAAACACAGAAAAGTACAAAAGATCATCAAACACTGGCACATTCTCAAGATTCTGATTTCACTTTTCGCCCTTTGTCTCATTGATCCCTCTTCTTTACTTGCCTCTTGATTTAGCGATTCCCCTAGAACCGTGCCTCTGCCCTCCTCTCCCTCCCTTCTTCCCTCCTTCCTTCACCTGCTCTATAACTCAGGTATTTTCCAGGTGTCCAGACCCCCAAATCTACACTCAGCCCAGCTCCCTCCCTGGGCAGGCGTCGCTTCCTCCGCCTGCAGCAGAGCTCCACCTAGTGGCCGCCTGCATGCCTTGCCCTGCACGCCGTGGCTGAAACCAAAGCATCCTCCTTGGCCTTCCTTGTCCTCCTCCTCTGTCACCTGGTCCTACTGCGGGTAAGTTTCCTAAGGCCAGGAGCATTTTCTCTGGCCTCCCTTCACGCCCGCCTCCAGGGAGTCTCCTCTGCACCTTCCTCCTCCTAGAGAGACAGCTCAGACCCTGGAGAGCTGGAGCCTGGCTCTTTCAACAGCCTCTCTGCAGGCTTGCCTGCCTCTGGTCTCCTGCCAGCCCACTTCAACCGACACCCTGCTTCCCGAATCACCTAAGAACCTGGGCATAGCTGGTCCCTCCCAAATTACAAAAACCTTCAAAGACTCCCAGTGCCCCCTCGGTAAAATCCGTATGCCTTATCTTGCATAACACAAGTGTCAGCAAACTTGTCCTATGAAGGGCCAGAGAGTAAATACGGTAAGCTCTGCTGGTCACGGGCCCTCTGTCACACTACACAAGACAGCCGTCGCAAGCGCAAAAGCAGCTTCCGACCACGGGTAAGTGAGTGAGCCGTGCACCTGGCTGCATCCCCCTAAAGCTTTTCTGCGGGTCCTGAAATTTGAATTTTATGCAGTTTTCACTTGCCACAAAAGAATCATAAATTCCTTTGACTTTTTTCCAGCCATTTAGAAGCATGAAAGCCATTCTTTATTTGTGAGCAGCACGATGATAGTTGGTGGGCCGAATTTGGCTGGAGTTTACCAACCCTGCCCTAAACAAGTTAGGTTCTTAAGGGGGCTCAGGCTCCCAGCACAGCGTACAGAAACTGGCCTGGCGGAGAAGGGCGGGGACACTGTGAAATCGCCTCTCTCAAGCATCCCGTGTGGAATCCAGCGTCTAGCCTGCAGGGGCTGCCCTCGGCTCGGGGGCTGCCTGCCCCTGAATTTCTCCCCCTGGTTGAAATTTGGGAATGTCCTCGGGCCAAGCCTGTTGTCCAACACTCCAAAAGTGACTTTGGGGGGCCATCGGGGTGGGGAGAAAACCCCAGCCCTCCAGGATAGGAAGACGGGAAGGGCTCTCAGGAGGCAGCTCTGCTCCCCAGGCCCCTTAACCATCAGGATGCAGGGGTTTCTCCTGGCCCCAGGAGCTGGTGGACTGTGAGCTCTTCAAAAGAGAGATCACATCTGATCATTCTCTCTATTCCTAGAGCCGAGAGCACAGTGGCCTCACAGAGAATGTTGCTCAGACGCAGTAGAAGCACAAGGCCTGGTTTCCCTGTGGTTGCGGGTCAGGGAGGGCGGAGGGAAGGGATGGGGTGGCAGGGGCATCAGCAACAGGGAGGGGCCCTTGGAAAAGAAGGGAAGGGACGCAGACAGCTCAGGCCTCCATCCCGGGCCAGCTACAGGACCTGGACTGAGTGCAAACACCCCCAGCAAAGTGCCTGTCACCACGGTGCTGGAGGGGATAGGAGATGCATTTTGCTGTCCACTCTCTTCTGTGGCCTAGTGATTCTGTCTGAATCCTCAAACCTCAGCCAGTGAGACACGGGAGATCTACCTTCCTGCAGCCTTCCGTCGGCTGCCGCTGCTCCCCCCGCAAAGATAGTTTTGACGTAAATTCCGATGGGGCCATAAATGCTGTCCTTTCCCCCAACGATGCTGAAGCCCAGGCCCTGGGGGGAGAGAAGAGAGAGGCAGCATTAGGAGTGGTCCACGCTATTCCCTGGGCTGACATTTGCCAAGGGCCTGCCCCAGCCCTGAGCCAAGGCCCCGGGGAGGAGACAGATGCCCTTGGTCTCACACACCTCTGGACTTCACAGAAGAATGGGGAAAACCAGGACTTCAAGGCCAGCCTGGGCTGCATGGGGTCGAGAGCTCTCCCGCGCGTCTGATGTCCTGACACAGAACCAGGGATGTAGCCCGAGAACCCCGGACGGTGCTGAGCCCTGGCTCAGCCCCTCTCGCTGGCAATTCTGTCTCCGAGCCCCGGGTTAGCCCCTTGTAAAATGATGCTCACGATCTAACTCACAGGGTCGTGTTTGAAAATTCAAGGAGATCCCAAGCCTGCGGGAATAATTATGGCAGCTTGCACTGGAGGAAGCACCCCTTCTCCTGCCAAGGGCCGTTCATTTCCCTTCTGTTTTGCATCCCACCCTCCCCTTTTTAAAGACATCGCTGCGACCCTGAGCCCCCTCTACTGGGTCATGAGCTGACAAACGCCCCAGGAGCTCACAGCACCAGCCCGGGGTCTGGTTGGAGCTCAGGGGGCCCAGGAGACAGTCCCAATGGCAGCAGAGACAAAGCCAGAGGCAGATGAGCAAGCGAAAGGTGTGAGCAACATCTGCACCGGAAGAGGAAATTCACACAGGCTGGCTTGGTTTGTCGGTGACCGAGGAGCTCCCTGCTTCCCAGGAAGGCTTAGCTGGGGTCTCAATGGGCTTCCTTCTAGACTCTCAGCTCCCTGAAGGCAGTGAACAAATCCGGTGTGCCAGTGCCCGGCCTCTGGCAGGTGCTCAGGTGACGTGCGTCATGGAGCCAGGACACATGCCAGGTGGCAGCTTGCAGGCGTGCCGGGCAGGGGCTCAGAGCCTGGCTTCTGGACGGACCCCGCGGGCATGGCCACCACTGTAAGAGCATCGCTGCTCAGGGGCATCACCCCCGTGCCAGAGCCATGGCCGGCCCGGCACCCACCCGCAGATGCCGTAGGGAACCAGGCAGGGAAGCCCCGCGGACGTGGCACTGTTCTAGGCTTCTGGTGAGGGTGCGTGTCCCAGGGTAGGAGAGACAAATGGTATCAGAGGGTGGCACAGGGCTAGGAAGAAGGAGAGGGAGGCGTGGCTTCCGGGCTCCTCCGTGGACCCCAGCTTCACTGGGCTGAGGTAACTCCTGCAGACTCCAAGTCTGCCCACCCCAGTGAGACGGCACAGCGTCACGGTTAGAACGAGGCCCGGGAGTCGGGAAGTCTTGGGTCGTTGTCTAAGTTTGGCTGCTAACTAACCGAGTGACCCTGAGCAAGTCCTGCGTCCTCCCAGACCCTCAGTGTCCTGGGCGGGAAAAGGGAGGTGACCCCGGGGCCGTCACCACGGCTGGAAGAGGCATCCTTGCCAAGCCCTTAGCACAGTGCCTGGGTTTCCAGAGCTGCCTTGTTGCCCAAAGATTTGCCTGTGACTCTAGCTCAAGCACGTATGGAGCCTTCTAGCTTTGCTTCCTCCTCCCGAACTCAGCCCTCGCCCCGCTCCTACTTGCCATCCTCGACCATGGGGCCTTCCTTCGGGGCACAGGTTGTGTGAGGCGGACAGTGGGAGGCCTGCTTGCGTCTGAACGCACCACCCTGCCGGGCATCCGACACCCTGCACCTGGCTCCGTCCCCCGGCCCCTGCAGGCCGGCTCGGTCAGCCCCGTGCCTACATGTGATTTAGTGAACGTGCAGACACGGAGCTCAATTAAACCATTTCCAGTCCTCTTTGCATGAGCTTTGGCGCCCTTTGCTTTCTTCTGAGCATTGCAAGCGATTTAAAAGCCAACTATTTTTTAAATACCTTTACCTAAATCCCAGCATCGTAATTTACTAGTCAGAAAGCCAGGCTGTTAGGAGCAAAATCAGCATGGAGAGGGTTTGTCTTGTGATGAGAGGAGCAACAGGGTCTCCTCATTCATGTCTCTGCTGAGCTCCCGGGAAGGGAGGGGAGGGGAGGGGAGGAGGGAAGAGAGGACCCAGGCGTGTGGGGCGGGGGGGCCTCCCCTGACCAGAAAGGAAGCAACCAGCAGGGAGCATCTTCCCCTCACACTACGCGCCCAAGTTATAGTAGGGGGATTTAAAACCCAAAACCAAAAACCCACTCTTCCATTATTTAAGCATCGGGGTTACTTGGGCTCATCTGTGAACTTTGCAGCAACTGCCCGTGTCTATTCCAGAATGTTCTGGAGGGAACACAGAGAGACATTTGGGCTGTTCCTCCACCACCTCTGCCTCGTCCCTCCTTTCGGGGTTTCTCAGTCGTGCGGCAGAAATCAGTGTGGATATACAAAGTGGGTGGAGACACGTGGACTGAACGTCTGTGTCCTCCCCAAACCTCGTGTGCGAGCTGGAGCCTTTGGGAGGGGAGCAGGTCACAGTTTGGAGCCCTCGCGAGCAGATGGGTGTCCTTATGGAGAAGACCCCAGAGCGCCCCCTCGCCCCTCGCCACGCACCCGGTGCCCACACGGACAGAAGGCCCCGTCCACCCACCAGGAAAGTTGTCCTCAACAGACACCAAATCTGCCACCACCCTAACCATGGACTTCCAGGCTCCACGACGGTGAGAGGTGCTAGCTAAGGCATCTCGTCCGTGTTTTTGTGATAGCAGCTTGAACGGACTTAAAGGATTTGAATTTAATCACCCAGTGAAACTCACTTCTAGGAAATACCATGCCGAGAACAAGTCGGCTGACAGTTGCCCCGCGGTGACCTGCACGGGTCAGGCAGGACTGGGGGCCCTCCCCAAGCCTCCCCAGGGACTTGGCGATGCTCACACAGCAGCCGGCATCACCAGGCCTCGCTCCTTCCTTTCCTGGACAGGACAGCTCCTCGGGGGCTGGCTGGCAATGGCCCTTGCTTACCTTGGCCTGGCCCTTCATCAGCACGACGTTGGAAATGACGGAAGCCTGGAGGCCTCCCGAGGGCTGCGCGAGCTGAGCTGTGCTGAGGGACTGTGCAGGTCTCGAGGTGCCCTGCAGGAGGGAGGGAGGCAGGGTGGGGAGGGGTGAGCTGACAGGACTGCAGCAGCACACACCTCAGGGGCAGGGGCAGGGCCCGGACCCCCTCTCCTGGGGGGGAGGGCATGACATGACCCCCGCGCGTGGTTGATGGTGGGAGGCTGGTGGAGAGGGACTGAGTCCTATCTCCCTGCAGACCAGCATCTGGCAGCCCCCTGAGGCCTGACCCGACGGTAGGTGCGGAGTGCATCCCAGACCACGCTGCCAAAGTCTCAAACAGAGGCGGGGACCCCAGCCACCCAGAATGCCCTCAGCAGACTGTGTCCGATTCAAGACACCGTGCTGAGAGTCCTCCTTGCCCCGGGCACGGAGTGGGGGGGCAAGGAACAGGGAGATTTTAAAACGCAGAGCATAAATCACAGGAGAAGCAGAACGTGCCAGAGAGACAGACACCCCGTGTGCTGCAGGAAGCCACTCGGAGGGGGACAGTAGAGCTTGGACTATGGGTCAGAGCTGAGACTCGAGCCCCGCTGCCTTGGGTTCTTTCCCTGGCTCTGCCAAGGACCAGCTGGTGACCTTGAGGAAGTGACTTAACCATTCTCTGCCTGTCTCCTCTTATGTTAAAATCATCTGCCACTTTGAGGGTCATCTTTTCCTAACCCTGGGACCCCGAAGCTCCCAGTTTGCAAATGAAAGACATACTAAGTCCACGAAAGGAAGGGAAGAGGGAAATGAAACTTGCAGGCATCTACCGGACTACCGAGTACCTGCAGGGAGAATCAAACATCACTTGCCTACGGAGCCCTCCCTCGGAGTGCTCATGCTCTGCTGGCGGGAGGGCTGTAAGAGGACAGGCGCCCAGGACGGGCACTGGGAAAAGTGTGAGGCCCATGCAGCTGGTGGGTCAGGAGCTCTCCCAGCAGAGGTAGTGTTAGGCAGGGGTCTGAAGGACGGGGTAGGCTTTCCAGTGCTAGAGAGGAGACGAAGAGGGACAGGGCGCCATAGACCGGAGGGCAGGGTGGTGGTGGCAACCTGCGGCGCTCGGCTTACACCGCCCGGGGCTTAGGGAAGCGGCAGGAGGAGGCTGGGGACACCGAGCTTCGCGTCTGCTGAGCCCCCGACCTGGCAGCTAATGCCCACAGTGGGCAGGACACGTGGTGTGCAGCGCACGGGGCTGGGCTCAAATTCCGCCTGGTCCCTTAAGTTTTAAGATGTGTGAACTCAGGGCGCCTGGGTGGCTCAGTCGGTGAAGCGACTGCCTTCGGCTCAGGTCGTGATCCTGGAGCCCCGGGATGGAGTCCCGGGATCGAGTCCCGCATCGGGCTCCCTGCTCGGCGGGGAGTCTGCTTCTCCCTCTGACCCTCCCCCCTCTCATGCTCTCTGTCTCTCATTCTCTCTCTCGCAAATAAATAAATAAAATCTTAAAAAAAAAAAAAAAAAAGATGTGTGAACTCAGACAGCTACTCACCTGGCCAAGCTCCTGTTTCTTCACTCTAAAACGGGGCGAATAGTACATTCATTTCTGAGCTTGAATTAGGGGCGCCATGGGTAAAGCACGTCACCGTAGCACAAGGTTAAGAGCCCAGGTTGCGGAGTCCTGAAGGTCCGACTTCAAGCCCCAGGGCTGTCTGCTACTGGCAGTGTGCACGTGCGTGCTTCCCCCACCTGTCCTGTCTACCCCCTAGAGTGAGGATGCGGGTAGAATAAAGCCGGGGCTCGGGGTCTGCTCACCGGGAATGCTCACTGCGCATCAGCTCCTAACAGCATAAACGTGCCGCTCGCGGGGGCGCTCAGCGGTGACCGTCGGCTGGGGGCTTCTTTCTCGGCCCGGAGCTGACCACTCCCACTAGCCAGCCCCCCCTCAGTAGTTGCACGGACACAAACCCACTAGCCAGCCCCCGCCCACCCCGCCGCTGCTGAGTCCGGGTCCCTCCCCGCCCCCCTTCTCCCTGCCATCCTTACGGCAGCCCTTCCTGCTGGACAGTCGAGCTGTTGAGAGAGAGACTTCCGGCTGCTGCAGAGGGAGTAGGGCTGCCGGTCTGTGCAAGCTGCGGATTTCTTGATCATCGGGAAATCGGTGTCTCCGGTGCAGCAGGGATTAACACCTAAAGCACAAGAGGAGAAACGGCAGAAGTCACGTGCGCTCTCAACACGCAAATGTCCGCTGAGAACACCCTCAGAGCCACCCCAAAGCCATGGGCAGGCGCAGGGGGACAGCCCAGGCCGCTCCAGCCCCGCCTCTGCCCCCCAGCCCCCTGCCACCAGGCAGCCCGAGAGCGGTTCCCACTCCCACCACGGAGCTGGGGTCAGCATGGACGCAGGCCCCGGGGTCCGGACAGAGCGGGTCCCCTAAGCACGGACTGGTCTGCAAATGGCTCGTGGACGTGCTCCCGCCACAAGGAAACAGGTCAAGATTACCATCGCAAATTAAACATACAGCATTGATTGAGTTCATTGAAAACGTGGTGAAGTTACTCTTGAAAGGGAAACTGTACATTGTGATGATTGTGCAATAGTAATACGACTTTGCAAGTTACGGTGAAGTTGAATTACGGAATGGAAAAATAAACAGGGAAAGAGACGAGGGGTGCAGAACACCATTTTCCAAAGGGGGGGCAACTTGGAAAATAGAGCCTCAGGTATTCCTTAATTAATGAAACCCAACTGATTAATTAATTAACGTCACGTAAAGGAAACCAAATGTAGTGGGGATAAAAATTGGAAACACTTTCCAAATCGCTGCAACATTTAGGCACACACCCAGAGCAAGAAGCAGGGAACAAACAAGTGATAATAACAAAGTATAAAAAGCAGAAAAATGAAACCAAATATTATTTGTAAAACTAACACCATTGGCCTGAACGTCTCTCCTTAAAGAGATGGCCACGTTTGCTTTCAAGATCTAACCGCACATCATTTCCAAGAGATAAAACAAACAAGCAGAAAGAGTACAACGAAAGGCAGGCAGAAACTGACCACCGGTAAGCCGTGCTGGACCCAACTTAAAAACACGTTTAGATTCTTGCTTCACATCAAACAGCAAACATTAATGATGGATATAGTAGGCTTTTTAAAAAAAAGGCAAATTGTTTAAAAATTAGAGAGAAACATAGCCAAATATTTAATTGCCCTCTGGATGTGGAAGAAACTTTATATTAGGAAGGAAAAAAATCTATAGGTTTGATTATATAAAGATTTTCTTATCTTTATGTTAAAAAAAGACTTAAAAGAAAGACAATAAACTGAAGAAAGTATGTCCCACAAATATGACAGCCAAATATTAATGTAACTAAGAGGCTTTTTATAAATTAATGCTAAAACTGATCACCCGAGAGAAAAATAGGTGGACTCCCCCAAAAAGAGAAAGGGATAAACAAAGGAACGTTTAAGGCAGCTGTGTAAAGAGGCTGGTTTTCGGGGCCAGCGAACCAGTCAGGTGCGAGCCCACGAGGCCCCTGAGAGGAACGAATGAAGGGCCGTGTACAAAGGGTGGACAGGGTTTAGGAAAACAGCGAAGGCATCCAGGTACCCAGGAACTGGCAGGTGCCTTCCCAGAGCCCAGTGGGTGCTGGGTCCACGGAAGGCGGGCCACCCTGACCTGGTGTCTAGTCCCAGCCAGACACAGCCTGCCAGGACCACAGCACAGAGGCAGAGGGAACGGGGAAGAAATGCTCCAGCAGCTTCTCCTCCATCCTCCAGTCTCCTGTGGTGCTCCACGGGGGCCAGGGGGCCAGGGGCCAGGGTCTGCTTGGCGTCCAGGGCACAAGCAAGGCTGGCTTCGTGGGCATGCACCTGTGAAATTGCACAGAACCCCACACTTAGAGGGGCCTAGGCTTGGGCTTTAATGCCCCACCGCCTCCATTTTGAAATTCTTAATAATGTTTGAACAAGGTTCCCACACTTTCATCTTACATGGATCCCCGCAACTCATGTAGCCGGTCCTGGGTGCGAAGAGGACCAGAAAAAAGTTGGGGGGCAGGGCGGAGAAGAGGGGAATAGAGAAAAATCTGCAGCAAATATATACTGTTAAATTTTAATATGGTGTGGGCTATGATCGAAGAAAGGTACTCATACACATTTTTGGAGTCTTAGCTACTTAAATTTGGCAGCACAGATCAAAATCTAAGGTGTAGTTGCCTTTTGAAACTCCATTTCTAGGAAATTATTCTAAAGGGGGAAATAAGCAAAAACTTATGATAAAAAAAAAAAAAAGCAACTAGCAGTCCCAAAATAGGAAATGAGCTTGGCAATCATGGTTTAAAGAGTGCATCCTACAGCTGAGTAATATGTGACGGAGTTGAAGGCACTTGCCCAAGGTTGCATGGATCATTAGTTCTGGAAGCAAGTGTGCACTCCTAACCATGCTCCCATCCACCGCCCCTTATGTTTCCCGAAGAAAATCATCACAAACGTAAGCACAATTTTGTGGACAAACTCAACAATGCTGATTATCTTAGTGAAAAACGGAGAATAAATTAGTTATCTAATACTAGGGAGTTGGTTAACTAGGTTAGGCACATTCACATAATGAAATACGAGGCACCCACTGAGCATGGTGTTTACAGAAGAATTTCCAAGGACATGAAGTCGTGCTGTGTGTATGCGCGTGCGTGGACGCGAGCTCTATAGGCATGTAGAGGCGTAGGAGGGGAAGAACGGAAAAGGTTAACATGGATGATTTCTAATATCAGCATGCGGTGATAAGAAAAAGCATCTCTTGATGCTTTTCTGCATTCTTCAAATGCCCTGACTTTGGAGTAGGGCTATTCTCTTTGCAGCAACCAAGAATCCTGACATCCTTCAGCCTCCACTCCCATCCGGTGACAGATGAGGTGCTGGAGACCTTGGGAGAGCCAGTAGCCTTCCTAAAATCAAGGAGCACGTCAGAAGACAGAGCAGGAGGAAAGCCCTTGTCTTTTGTCCCCTATGTCGGCTCTTCCCAACATGGCACTTAAGTGCCATGGACACAGAAGCACTCCCAGAGTGCGAGCAGACCACAGCCATGTTTAATCCAACTGAACCAGCCGAGACCCACCCTCCCCCAGATCTCTCCATGTCACTGATATTCCTGGTCCTCAGCGACAGTGAGGCTTCATTCCTGAGGACAGTTCCATGACGCACTTACTGGTTGAATTGCTGCGTGTCCTTTGATGACAGGCTTTGGGAAGCAGGAAAGTACTACTTTGCACTTCTACTTTTCCAGACCTTTCTCGGGAAGAAGTTGTGGAAGCTTCCTGCAAAACAGTTCCCACCTTTTATTCAGCAAGTCAGAACAGAAAAACATGCGTAGACAGCAGAGGTTTGGGCACGGCCATGGAAGTTCTGGTTGGATTGTCTGTCTCCACCAGTAAATTGTAGGCTCTGTAAAGGGATTTAGAATCACCGTCATCCATTCATCTATAGATAGAGTCGCCCATTTAATAAAAATTGAGTGAATAGATAGACTATGTAGATACTGATCTAAGGCAACAGACGCCAAATAACCATGTCAGCCAATAGGTCTCTGATTCTTTGTCATGCGCTGGGGAAACAGGTGCAAACAAGCCGGCCAGGACACCGATGTTGGAACAATGCTGTTCTAGTGGAGGAAGGCCCTCAGCAAGTAAGAAAACAAGTACGAGTGATCAGTGATGACAGAGATAGACCAATGGAGGAAAGACCTCCCCTGAACGGGAAGCCATGGAGACGTGTTTCATGTCAGTCAGTTCCCCCGTTCTGTGCATAGGAAGCACTTAGAAACTTCTGTGGAATGAATGCTACATGAATAGGTTTCTTTTTTTTTTTTTAATTTTTTTATTATGTTAATCCCCATACATTACATCATTAGTTTTAGATGTAGTGTTCCATGATTCATTGTTTGTGCATAACACCCAGTGCTCCATGCAGAACGTGCCCTCCTCAATACCCATCACC
>NW_027823728.1:0-274 GCF_054177405.1 Leptonychotes weddellii | reverse complement strand
TGCGGGACTCGATCCAGGGACTCCAGGATCATGACCTGAGCCGAAGGCAGTCGCTTAACCAACTGAGCCACCCAGGCGCCCCTCCCCTCATTTTTAAAGTAATACATAGTCATTGTATAAAACTTCGGAAAAATCAGAAAAGTATGTTCTTTAATTGCTATGATCCCTTGGTTTACCCAGAGAGCTGTAGTGCTCATACTCCTATATATTTTATTTCTGATTTTCTCCTATGTATGTGTGTAAACAGATAAATGGTGAATAAATTCATAGACTG
>NW_027823727.1:0-274 GCF_054177405.1 Leptonychotes weddellii | reverse complement strand
TAAAGATTTTATTTATTTGACAGAGAGAGACACAGAGAGAGAGGGAACACAAGCAGGGGGAGAGGGAGAAGCAGACTTCCCGCGGAGCAGGGAGCCCGACTCGGGGCTCGATCCCAGGACCCTGGGATCATGACCTGAGTTGAAGGCAGACACTTAACGACTGAGCCACCCAGGCACCCCTAAAAAATAATTTTTTTTTAAAGATTTTATTTATTTATTTGAGAGAGAGAATGAGAGCGAGCGAGAGAGAGAGCACACGAGAGGAGGGAGGGTC
>NW_027823726.1:0-274 GCF_054177405.1 Leptonychotes weddellii | reverse complement strand
AATGAATCATGGAACACTTCATCTAGAACTAATGATGTAATGTATGGGGATTAACATAAGAATAAAAAAAAAAATAAGATAAAGATGAACACTCCTATAGGAAATGAAAAGAAGTAGACAATAAACATTTGGAAAATGCAAGTAGAAATTAAAGCAGATTCTTTTTCTGCCCATTATATTCACAGAAATTAGAAATAATATTAAGTTCTTGTGAATGTGCTGTGAGACAGGCATTCTTGTAGGCTTCTAGGGGAGTGTAAATTAGTATAATCTT
>NW_027823725.1:0-274 GCF_054177405.1 Leptonychotes weddellii | reverse complement strand
TTTGCTCCTCATTGCTTCTTTAGTATGACTGAGAACCAATATAGTAAGCATTTAAATGTTTATAGAGCCATCTAATACTTTCTTGTTTCCAAAACCCAAAAGAACCAGAGAAATTTCTAGAATTATGAGGAGGGATTAAGAAGTAGCAAGTCACTCACTGGGGAGGGTATGTGCTCTGGTAAGCGCTGTGAATTGTGCAGGACTGTTGAATCTCAGATCTGTACCTCTGAAACAAATAATGCAATATATGTTAAGAAAAAAAAAAAGAAGAAGA
>NW_027823724.1:0-274 GCF_054177405.1 Leptonychotes weddellii | reverse complement strand
CACGGTGGTCAAAGCCCACAAAATACACTTTCAGTCCAGCTGGCCATGTCCCCTTCCTCCTTTCCTCCAGCACTGATTCTGGCTTGCAGATGCCATTCATTCTCATTACTCAACTACCCAGTGTCACTGTCCCTCACCTTATGATTCAGTGCTTGGCTATGCCTCCCACCTGGAGCTGAGCAGATGCAGCTGAATCTGCTCCAACCACTGAGTATCATCTTGACAGCATGTCCTGATCACACATCCAAGTGGCAGGCTAGACAGAGGTTTATTT
>NW_027823723.1:0-274 GCF_054177405.1 Leptonychotes weddellii | reverse complement strand
GAGGGGGAAACCTGGTTTCTTGTCTAGTTGTTTTGCTGGTCGCCGTGTCCCAGGGCCCGTCACGTGCTTGTTCCGGATGGAGGTCTCTGGGATGGGTGTCTCCACAATCAAAAGCTTAATGTCAGGCGCTTCCATTGCAACCGGTCGCATAAATTTCAGTGACTGAGCATGGTGCATCATGTGGATGGACCACAATGGGCTTGAGAATGTTCTATCGCGCAGTACTAATGTATTTACTGGGTTTTCACAGTTACAAACAACTCTTCACCGAATT
>NW_027823722.1:0-274 GCF_054177405.1 Leptonychotes weddellii | reverse complement strand
ATTTCTTGTGTATGAAAGAGTAGTTTCACTGATTATTTGAGCAACAGTAATATATACACTATTGGGATAGAAGTCATTAGTTGCATGAAAATATTTAATGACAATGAATACATGGAGAAAGTATATTTAGAAATTAAAAATAAGTTTTTCCAGAGCGGATTTGAGTTGCCTGCATCAGTGGTTTTCAAAGTCTGGTACCCATCAGCATCAGTTGAACTTATTAGAAATACAAATTCTCAGGCCTCCCTGCAGATTTATTGAATTTGAAACTGGT
>NW_027823721.1:0-274 GCF_054177405.1 Leptonychotes weddellii | reverse complement strand
GAATTGTGCAAGACTGTTGAATCACAGATCTGTACCTCTGAAACAAATAATGCAATATATGTTAAGAAAAAAAAAAAGAAGATAGCAGGAGGGGAAGAACGAAGTGGGGGAAATCGGAGGAGGAGATGAACCATGAGAGAAGATGGACTCTGAAAAACAAGCTGAGGGTTCTAGAGGGAAGAGGGGTGGGTTAGCCTGGTGCTGGGTATTAAAGAGGGCACGTTCTGCATGGAGTACTGGGTGTTATGCACAAACGATGAATCATGGAACACTG
>NW_027823720.1:0-274 GCF_054177405.1 Leptonychotes weddellii | reverse complement strand
GCTTTGTAATATAGCTTGAAATCAGGCAACGTGATGCCCCCAGCTTTGTTTTCCTTTTTCAACATTTCCTTGGCGATTCGGGGTCTTTTCTGATTCCATATAAATTTTAGGATTGTTTGTTCCAGCACTTTGAAAAATGCCATTGAAATTTTTTTTCTATGTATTAATGTTTAATTTTTTTTTAACTTTTCACTTTGAAATAATTTCAGACTTGCAGAAGAAGTTTCAGAAATAGAACAAAGAGGGGCGCCTGGGTGGCTCAGTCGTTAAGCGT
>NW_027823719.1:0-2529 GCF_054177405.1 Leptonychotes weddellii | reverse complement strand
GCGGGGCTCGATCCCAGGACCCTGGGATCATGACCTGAGCCGAAGGCAGACGCTTAAGAGCTGAGCCACCCAGGCGCCCCTGAAATTTTCTTAGTCTTCAGTAGTTCATTAAAATAAGAAAGTTTAGGGGCGCCTGGGTGGCTCAGTCATTAAGCGTCTGCCTTCGGCTCAGGTCATGATCCCAGGGTCCTGGGATGGAGCCTTGCATTGGGCTCCCTCCTCAGCGGGAGGCCTGCTTCTCCCTCTCCCACTCCCCCTGCTTGTGTTCCCTCTCTCGCTGTCTCTTTCTGTCAAATAAATACATAAAATCTTTAAAAATAAGTAAATAAATAAATAAAATAAGAGAGTTTAAAAATTTCTAAAAACAGGGGTGCCTGTGTGGCTCAGTCATTAAGCATCTGCCTTCAGCTCAGGTCATGTCGGATCTCAAAAAAAAAAAAAGTGGTCTGGCAGGCATTCTAGGTTCAAGGGTATAGCTTAAGTAATAATGCTTTAAAATATGTATGCTATTTCTATCAGTTTGTTTAGCTACTAGATAAATAAGATTTGTGTGATTTCATTGATTCCTTTGGCAAATATTTGTTCAATTCTTGCTACGAACCAGGTGCTCTGCTCAGCCCTGAAATTACAGCTGTGTGTGAATAAAACAGACAAGCCTTACCCCTTCTTGGTGGCCCTTACCTTTTAGTGGGGGAACCATACTCTCAGCATAATGAACATGCAAGTAGGTATCTGTAATATAATGCTAGACAGAGGCAAGTACTTTTAAAAAAGGCCAGAAAAGGGAATAGGAAGTGATAGTTTCTATTTTGGGAGTTATCTGAGAAGGCCTTTCTAGATAGACATTTAAACAGAGAGAACTGAGTGAAGTAAAAGTACTCTCCGTGCAAAGATACTTGGAGGAACAGCCTTCCAGACAGAGGGATCATCAAATGCAAGAGGCTTTGAGGAAGGGGCATGCTTGGCCTGTTCAAGCAAGGAGGCCAGTGTGTCTGGAGCCATGTGAGCAAGGGTAGAATGGTAGGAGATGAGGTTGGAGAAGTAGCCAGGGGTAGATCATGTAGGACCTTTAGATTTCATTCTGAATGTAATGTAAGCCTTTGGATGGTTACTAGTAAGGCGATAAGGTGATCTGACTTAAGTTTAAAGGATACTCTATGCTATGTAGAGAACAGACTCGAGTAGTACAAGAAAGGAAACAGGGCAATCAGGAAGTGGTGGTTATAGACCTTTGGGTGAGAGATGATGATGGACGTGGTAAGTAGATTGGAGATGTATTTTGAAGATCGAGTCAACAGGTTAAGTTGATTGATAGCAGTGTAGAAGGGAGCAGTCAAGGAAACTCTAATGCTAAGAAATAGACACTAGACTTGAAAGAAATACACACGTTTTTACTGTGGCAGTCTCTGAGCAGTGGCCTTACTAGGAGCTTTTTTTTTTCTTTTATCTGTATTTACCAGTTTTTCTATACCTGTAATGCTTCTGCAAAAAATATATAGATTATTTTAAAATTAGAGTTAATCAGAATACTGAATGTAGCCTAATTCTTAATGTATTCTCTTATCCCTTTTGATTTTGGAAAACAGTCTAAGTGACACAAAATTTCTAAACCTGTCTCTTTACTCTTAGTGATCAGCCTTTGTACCTTCTCCACATCTGAAGATGGTGAAGCTGGATATTCATACTTTGGCCCATCACCTTAAGCAGGAACGCTTATATGTGAACTCTGAGAAACAGCTCATTCAGAGGCTCAATGCAGATGTACTTAAGACAGCCGAAAAGTTGTATCGTACAGCATGGATTGCTAAGCAACAGAGAATTAATTTGGATCGGCTAATCATAACCAGGTAAAAAAAAAAAGGTTTTGAGGCATTAAATTTTATGAACCACTGTAATTCTGTGCAAACTATAAATAAATAAATAAATCTATTTCCAACAAAGTGTATGCTTTCAGATAGTTTGAATCAACGTTAAGGTGAGCCTTTGCTTATTTTGTCTGTTAATTAACTTAAGCCTTTTATAGAGAATTTTAACTTAAGCATTAATATTTTATACCACACCAATTAATTTTGTATCTTTGTATAATAACATTTTATTGTTGCTAAGAGTAAATTATCTTGTGTTCTTTTTTTTAAGTAGGCTCCACACCCAACGTGGGGCTTGAACTCACGACCCTGAGATCAAGAGTCACACACTCTACCCACTGAGCCAGCCAGGCGCCCTTCTACTTTTCTATTATTATTATTATTATACTAAGATTAAGACAGTTTATTTTGAGTAATCTCTATACCCAACGTGGGGCTCAAACTCACAACCCTGAGATCAAGAGTCACATGCTCCACCAATTCAGCCAGTCGCTCCCCTTTTCTCCTGGTATTATTTAATATACAGTTGGCCCTTGAATACTGGTTTGACCCATGTGGGTCCACTTATATGTGGATTTTTTTTTTTTTAAGATTTTATTTATTTAGTTGACAGACACAGCGAGGGAGGGAACACAAGCAGGGGGAGTGGGAGAAGGAGAAGCAG
>NW_027823718.1:0-274 GCF_054177405.1 Leptonychotes weddellii | reverse complement strand
CCTGAGCAGGGACATCAGTGTTGGCGGCTCTAAAATCTACCGGATCCAGCAGCAGCCAGGGAGCCCTCCCCGGGGTCTGCTGTACTACTCCTCAGACTCCGATAAGCACCAGGGCTCCGGGGTCCCCAGCCGCTTCTCTGGCTTCAAAGATGCCTTGGCCAATGCAGGGCTTCTGCGCATCTCTGGGCTGCAGGCTGAGACCGAGGCGGACTATCACTCGGCTGCAGCTCAGGGCGGTGGGAGCAGGTATCGCTCCTCACAGCGTCTCAGATAT
>NW_027823717.1:0-274 GCF_054177405.1 Leptonychotes weddellii | reverse complement strand
TTGAATTTCTCATAGGCACCAAGTTTTGCTATGTGAGATAATTAAATGTCTTTATTAGCTAAACATTTGGTAGGGAGCTTTTTAGTTACATGCAGCAAAATACATGCTAACTTATAGGCCACTACCTGCATTGTCATATAAAGAAGAAAACCCTGAGACCATGAGGGCTGGAGAAGGGGAATCCCTCAGCTAGTGTGAGAGTAAGCAGATGGCACTGGGAGAAGACATGCTACTGACAAACAAGCTGAAGTTTGGAATTTCATACTCATAACTT
>NW_027823716.1:0-274 GCF_054177405.1 Leptonychotes weddellii | reverse complement strand
TGTGTGAGATTTCCAGTTGTTCTATATTCTCACTAACATGTAGTAGACTGTCTTTTTAATTTAGCCATTCTAAGAGGTATGCAGTATTATCTCACTGTGGTTTTAATTTGCATTTCCCTAACAAGGATGTTATTTGTAACTAGTAGTTACCCAATAAATTATAAGATTTGAACATCTTTCCATGTTCTTTTTTTTTTTTTTTATTCTTATGTTAATCCCCCTACATTACATCATTAGTTCTAGATGAAGTGTTCCATGATTCATTGTTCGTGCA
>NW_027823715.1:0-274 GCF_054177405.1 Leptonychotes weddellii | reverse complement strand
TTTACAAACTCAAGGACACATGTCATACTCTGGAGGGAGATACTTTTTCCCCCCAAAAAATATTTCTTTTTTTTAAAAAGATTTTATTTATTTATTTGACAGAGAGAGAGATAGCGAGAGCAGGAATACAAGCAGGGAGAGTGGGAGAGGGAGACGCAGGCCTCCCACTGAGCAGGGAGCCTAACGCGGGGCCCGATCCTAGGACCTTGGGACCATGACCTGAGCCCAAGGCAGACACTTAATGACTGAGCTACCCAGTCGTCCCCTAAAAATG
>NW_027823714.1:0-274 GCF_054177405.1 Leptonychotes weddellii | reverse complement strand
GTTGGCAGGTGCTGGGAGAGCAGAGGTCAGTGCGGTAGACCAGGTTGCTGGGGTAAGAGCCACAGGAGGAGCCTGGGTAGCGCAGGTAGCCCCCAAGGGAGCGGGAGGAGAAGTTTCCAGAGCAGCAGCTGTAGGACATGTTGGCAGGAGATGTGAGTGTGCCTGAGTGACAGTGAGAAGATTCTGAGGTTGCATTTCATCTCTGGACTGGGGTGTTTATATACTCTCAGCAATAGGTGTGGTAACCTGCATGGTCATCCTTGACATATCTGTG
>NW_027823713.1:0-274 GCF_054177405.1 Leptonychotes weddellii | reverse complement strand
GAAATGCTCTGTGAACCACTTGGATATCAGAAATTCTTCCCTGCCCTCGTTGTAGGACGGCAGCTCTACTTCTTCCTAATGATCACTTAGCCTGCCAGTATGGGGACTTAATCTTAGTTTCTTCTTTGATCAAGGCTGGTCAATTTGCCAAGTTAAAAAAAGAGAGAGAGAGAACACAGGCCAATTTGGAATATTTGGGTAAATAAATTATTTCAGTGATCTTATTTTTTCTCATTTATAAAGCTGAAAGTAAAAATACCTGTCTTGCAATTAT
>NW_027823712.1:0-274 GCF_054177405.1 Leptonychotes weddellii | reverse complement strand
GCTTCTCCCTCTCCTACTCCCCCTGCTTGTGTTCCCTCTCTCGCTATCTCTCTCTCTGTCAAATAAATAAATAACATCTTTAAAAAAAATTTTTTTTTCTCTTGCTATCTTTTGTTACTTACTCATCCTCTTAAATTTTTTTTCATATTTTTTTGTTTAGTTAGGTTTGGGGTTTTGTTTTGTTTTTTAAAGATTTTATTTATTTATTTGCCAGAGAGAGAGAGAGCGAGAAAGAGAGCGATCAAGCACAAGCAGGGGGAGCGGCAGGCAGAGG
>NW_027823711.1:0-274 GCF_054177405.1 Leptonychotes weddellii | reverse complement strand
GAAATGGATGCCGTGTTCTTCCCTCTGCGGGCAGAGCTCGGTCCTTGGCTGAACCCCGGGGGAGGAAGAGGAAATGCAGACACACAGAGACGCCAGGGGTGCGTGTACAGAAGATGACCACGTGAGGACACAGGACGTGGCGGCTGTCTGCATGCCGTGGAGAGAGACCACGGAGAGAGGCCACAGGAGACACCAGTCCCGTCCACACCTGGGTCTCAGACTTCCAGCCTTCAGACTGTAAGAGAAGAGATTCCTGTTGTTTGAGCCTCCCAGG
>NW_027823710.1:0-274 GCF_054177405.1 Leptonychotes weddellii | reverse complement strand
GCAATAGTGCAGGAAGGCTGGTGTGCAACACGGCAGAAGAGTCCCGGTGTCCATCAGTGCACTCACCAGATTCCCAGAATCACCCCAGGTTCAACTCTGATATACAAGTTCACCGTGTGAGGGATCTTTAACTCCGGTTTCTTTAAATCCACAAGAAATGGTGCTTTGACTAGAAAGTAGAATTAATTATCAATGCCCAGAGTCAAATTCCATGTCTTTTAATCACAATCAAAAAAAGTAATTAGTCTCCTGGTTAACATGGTTTCTAAGTTGC
>NW_027823709.1:0-274 GCF_054177405.1 Leptonychotes weddellii | reverse complement strand
TTCCCTACACCCCCCCCTTCTGAGGCCCTTTGTGGATAGTCCCCCAGTACAGCTATGGGTTGTATGTTGATGCCCAAATCCTTGCCATTTTCCATGGATTGATGGAGGCCACTTTGCTTCATGATATTTTCCCCTGATAATTTATACACAGCTGTTCAGATCTGGATTGTCTCTTTCTGGCAGTTCGATATCCTTCCCTTACTTTTCCACCTACCTCCCTCTGGCCTCCTTTTACTCTATTTTTGACCTATTTTATTTCCTATTACCCATTCCT
>NW_027823708.1:0-2530 GCF_054177405.1 Leptonychotes weddellii | reverse complement strand
AGGTAGCGGGAGGGGAAGAATGAAGCGGGGGAAATCGGAGGGGTAGACGAACCATGAGAGACTATGGACTCTGAAAAAACAAACAGGGTTCTAGAGGGGAGGGGGGTGGGGGGATGGGTTAGCCTGGTGGTGGGTATTGAGGAGGGCACGTTCTGCATGGAGCACTGGGTGTTATGCACAAACAATGAATCATGGAACACTTCATCTAAAACTAATGATGTAATGTATGGGGATTAACATAAGAATAAAAAAAAATAAAATAAAATAGAAAAATAAATAAATAAATAAATGAATAAGAAAAAGTACATAAAAAAAAAATAAAATAAAATAAAAGCAGGTCTTGTGATACCAAATCGCAAAACTGGTATCAACCCCACCACACCTTTGCTATTTAGCTATCTTTAGCTCACTGAGACACCAATCTTCCTCAATCAAAAAGCCATTCCTAAGAAAATTAATAAAACATGAATAAATAAAATGATAAGTAATGCTAATAGAATAAACACTAATAGAGCTAATCCTAGTGGGATTTCTAGAATGTGAAATAAAAATTCTTCTCTGCATATCCCTGGCAAAATTTTTTACCTTGGTTTTTTTTCTTTGTTTTATTTTGTGTTTCTTCACTTTAACAATAAAAAGAAAAACCTAGGCTTTCCTAATGTACAGGAAAAGAAAACAAAAAAGCAATAGATGGACATATTTTCTTTCAAACCATGAACTTTGTACATGAGTTGCCTTGTACAAAACACATGTGCATACAAAGAGCAACTCTATGTGAGTTTACATACAACAGTATAGGGCTGCTTTTTACGACACACAAAATAAGGCGGAGGATGCACCAAACCATGTAACTGATTAAAATCATTGTAATGGTCACAGAAAATAACATATGGTTAAAATAATAATTATGATTTACTAAATCCCTAAAATATGTCAGGTAATCTCATTTAATATCCACGACGCTCCTGTATTAGTTTCTTAGTGCTGGCATGACAAATTACCACGAAGTTAGTGGCTTAAACACCATAAATTTATTATCTACACTTCTGTAGATTTCTGACTCGGATTCCCCTGGTATAAACTCAAGATACCATCAGGGCTGTGCTCCTTCCGGAAGCTCTAGGGGAGCATAAAATCTGGAGCTAAATGGACATGGGCTTGAAACTTGTCTACCTTTTACTAGAAGGACAGCTTTGGGCAAGTTATCCACAGTAACCTCATATATGCAATGGAGATAATAATTTTTTCCTTATAGTAATTTTATGACAAATAAAACATTATGTATATAGAGCATCCGCCACAATTACTGACACATAATAATTACCTACTCAAGTCGTGAACTTCATTTATTATGCCAATCTGGACCAATACACCTAATTTGTGGATTTCTGTTTGTTAGCTATCTGACCTAGAATAAACCGCTTTGCCTCTTCAATCCTCATAAAAGAGGAACTTATAAAAAATCTATTTACCTAGAGGGTTAAATGAGATCCTGAATATGAAGGCACCTGTATACTGTTAAGATGATTCATTAATGTTATTTAGGGGCTACTGGTTTAAAGTTCAGGAATTCTTAAATCTTCAATGATTCTTGGTGTTCCACATCTCAGAATATCAAGGGTCAATGAGCTGTCTTGTTTTTAATCCAACATTGCATACCTATTAAAGCGAAACCCAAGAAACATTTCTGAGCCAAATTTCAAAAGTTTTCTCTAGGCTCCTAAAGCCAATTGTCCTCCTATGTAATACACTCTAACAAAACAAAACAAAAAAAAAAGAAAAATTCTAGGAACTGTTCTCCAAGTGCATGTCTGCAATTTCAAACAGACTCACGCTGTCATCTGCTCCTTCTGATAAGAGACTCATCTGTCTGCTGTGAACGTAGGGAGAAGTCTCACTAAGAAAGAATAATGCAACTCTGCAACCCCTCCAGCCTCACTGGGTGGCTCATGGACATGCACCAACTAATTAGGGGTCAAACCAGCATTTTTAGGATGTATTTGGATGGGATTTGAATTCATCGTGACTGCACTCTAAACAGCACTACATACAGCTACTGGTGTAATTTGGACCATGAGCCGAGCATCTCCTACCTTTCAGCAACAAAGCATAACAAGAGAGAAGTGTGATTAAGGGAATTCACCTACCTCAATGGTTTTTATGATTCTTAAAAAGCTGAAAATGAGAAGTGTTCCTACATAGACAAGGGAATATATGAGTAAGAATAAGAATAATTTTATGTAGCTTCTCATAGTAATGAAAACCCTAAAATTAGACTTTCTGAAATAATCTAAATAGAAAGTGTTCTCCAGTTAAAAATAATTGGCTGGACTTCAGTTGTTAATATGACATATTGAATTATAGAACCTATATGTGTATATACAACTCATATTATGCCTACTCTGGGCTTATAGTTAGAAAGTGAACTGAAGATATATGCCTGCATATGCATAGAAAATTCCTGGAGGGATACATACGAAAATCGGCTAATAACACATATCTCTGGGGAGTAGAATAAAATTTTGGTTGG
>NW_027823707.1:0-274 GCF_054177405.1 Leptonychotes weddellii | reverse complement strand
GTAACATAAAATACCCTTGCCAATCTGAGATTAATCTCCCTAATCATCTTCCCTAGCATTCTTTCTTCTCTCCACGAACCCTGTCCTCTTTAAATGCTCCACACATTTTGCCATTCTCTCCAAACACTCAGCTTTTTCACAAAACATGCCTTTGCCAATGTCATGTCCTCCACGTGGAATGTTCTTCAATACCTGTACCTTTGATTTCTGGTTTCCCTGGCAGAGAAATGTCCACAATTTACTGCTCAAGATTCTCGTCCACTTTGAAACCTTC
>NW_027823706.1:0-274 GCF_054177405.1 Leptonychotes weddellii | reverse complement strand
GCCATAGAAGAGGTCTAGCTCTCCCGCTGGAGAGGGAAACCACCAGACACGTCATTGAGGAAGAGTCCTGAGACCACATGGAGAAGGAGTGGGGACCAGCCATGCCAACACTCAAGAATCGCAGTGGAACCTCCAAACGACCTCAGGCCCAGCTGTTACTTGACTGCCCCTGCGTGAGACACTCCAAGGAAGACACGCAAAACTGTCCAGCTGAACCCAGTCATCCCACGGAACTCTGAGGGATAATTAAGTCACTAAATTTTCAGATGGGTTG
>NW_027823705.1:0-274 GCF_054177405.1 Leptonychotes weddellii | reverse complement strand
AGCAGAGATGGTTCTGAGGCTCAGGATGCAGTTTCCCACCCACTCAGACACCACAGATGATTGGTAAGTTGTACAGTGCTCAGCCTGTGCGACCATACGTGGCAGCCCTGCCCAGCCACTGTAACCTGAGAGCTGTCTGCCCTTCTGTTACCATCCTAGGGATCAGAATCCCCAGACAAAAGAGGCCTTGTTAATATATACCTGGCATCCTTCCCACTGTCATATCTAGGAGGCAGGTGTCCTGTGCCTCTCACCTTGCTGAGGTACCAGCTTT
>NW_027823704.1:0-274 GCF_054177405.1 Leptonychotes weddellii | reverse complement strand
TAACATATATTGCATTATTTGTTTCAGAGGTACAGATCTGAGATTCAACAGTCTTGCACAATTCACAGTGCTTACCAGGGCACATACCCCTGGACAATTTTTAAATTGTGAAATATAACATAGAGAAAAAATACAATCGACTTACATACTTTAACCAATAGTTATAAAGTAAACAAGTGTATCTACCACCCAAGTCAAGAAATTGAATATTACTGGCCCTCAGAATACATCCCTACCCCTTCCTGATTACAGTCCTCTTTTAAAATTTTGATAT
>NW_027823703.1:0-274 GCF_054177405.1 Leptonychotes weddellii | reverse complement strand
AGGGAAAAGCAGGCTCCCCGCTGAGCCAGGATCTCGATGCGGGGCTTGATCCCAGGATCCTGGGATCATGACCCGAGCTGAAGGCAGACGCTTAACCATCTGAGCCACCCAGGCGCCCCCACTTCTATTTCTTCCAAGCTTCCTCTCTCTATTCCTTGATCCCCTTGATATTCTCCCACTAAGGTGTCTGCTTCAATAAGCCAGCATCAATTTCTGCTACTTGCAGTCAAGATGCCTGTCTTCTACAGAGGGCTCAAGCAAAAAAGAACAGTGT
>NW_027823702.1:0-274 GCF_054177405.1 Leptonychotes weddellii | reverse complement strand
CCCCTCCCCCGGTCGCCGCGGCCGCCGCGCCGCCGCTGCAGGATCGCTAAGAGCCAGGAGAAATAGAGTGGAAAATGCAAAACAACGAAGTCATAAAACCTGCCAAATACTTCTCGGAATTGGAAAAGAGCATCCTGCTTGCTTTGGTAGAAAAGTACAAATATGTGCTGGAATGCAAGAAAAGCGACGCGCGAACTATTGCACTCAAGCAGCGCACCTGGCAGGCGCTTGCGCACGAATACAACTCTCAGCCGAGCGTGTCACTGCGGGATTT
>NW_027823701.1:0-274 GCF_054177405.1 Leptonychotes weddellii | reverse complement strand
GCCCACGACACACTCAGGATGCACCCATGATCCACCCAGGATGCACGGCACCCACGATCCAGCCAGGACACAGCGCCCACGATCCACTGAGGATGCACAGTGCCCACAACACACTCAGGATGCACCCACGATCCAGCCAGGACGCACGGCGCCCATGACCCACTGAGGACGCATGGCGCCCACGATCCACTGAGGACGCACGGCGCCCACGATCCACTGAGGACACAGTGCCCACGATCCACTGAGGATGCACAGCGCCCACGATCCACTGAGG
>NW_027823700.1:0-274 GCF_054177405.1 Leptonychotes weddellii | reverse complement strand
CTGCTTGTGCTCTCTCTCTGACAAACAAATAAATAAAATCTTTAAAGAAAAATAATAAGGTAGGCCTTTCAAATCTCACCAAAAGTATTGTCAATCCACATACTTCGGATAGAATATTATGACAAAATGGGATGAAGGAGAGTGATTTTAGATGAGGGAGCTTTGTCTATGACCCTAAGATCATGCTGCCTAGGAGCCTGATTCCCCCTTTACACTGGCCCTGAATCATAGCTCTTAAAAGAGGTAAAGGTAATAAAAACTCAGTGAGGGCAGG
>NW_027823699.1:0-274 GCF_054177405.1 Leptonychotes weddellii | reverse complement strand
GGGTACAGATACATAAAAAAATAAGAATAAAATCATTATTTTAGGTGTTTTAAAGCCACCTTAAAGTTAACCAGCCTTAAATAAACTGACCTTCTGAATCTTAAGTTTATGAACATTTATAAGTACCTTTCCTTGTGTAACTCAAACTCGTTAGTTAACTGATGAGACTAGCATCCCAGTAATATGAGCAATATACACTCAGTCACTTTGTTATTGCTGCTTCAGTTTCTGTGCTGAAAGCCTTACTTTATTATATGGTAGTGTTCCCTGAGAT
>NW_027823698.1:0-274 GCF_054177405.1 Leptonychotes weddellii | reverse complement strand
TTTTATAAATCTGGAAACTTAAATGAGTTTTAAGTTTCAGCTTCTGTCCCCAAGCAGATTACAACTTGAGATAAGCTGAAAAGTAACTAGAGCGAAAATAGAGGCAAATATTATACCAAATATCCAATCATAGGAGAGTATCAAAAAGTATTCAGGTAAGGGAAGCTTTCAGGATTTAGAATCAAGACCTAATTAAGCTCTCCATACATTAGGCAAGTCAATTCTCAGAACTGTTTCCACATCTGAAAAATCAAGGTCCAAGTGAAACACAAAT
>NW_027823697.1:0-2530 GCF_054177405.1 Leptonychotes weddellii | reverse complement strand
TCCTGACTTGTTAATTTTAGCCATTCTGACTGGTGTGAGGTGGTATCTCATTGAGGTTTTGATATCTATTTCCCTGATGCCGAGGATGTTGAGCACTTTTTCATGGGTCTTTTGGCCATTTGGATGTCTTCTTTGGAAAAATGTCTGTTCATGTCTTCTGCCCATTTCTTGATTGGATTATTTGTTCTTTGGGTGTTGAGTTTGATAAGTTCTTTATAGATTTTGGATACTAGCCCTTTATCTGATATGTCATTTGCAAATATCTTCTTCCATTCTGTCGGTTGTCTTTTGGTTTTGTTGACTGTTTCCTTTGCTGTGCAAAAGCTTTTTATCTTGACGAAGTCCCAGTAGTTTATTTTTGCTCTTGCTTCCCTTGCCTTTGGCGATGTTTCTAGGAAGAAGTTGCTGCAGCTGAGGTCGAAGAGGTTGCTGCCTTTGTTCTCCTCTAGGATTTTGATAGACTCCTTTCTTACATTTAGGTCTTTCATCCATTTTGAGTCTATTTTTGTGTGTGGTGTAAGGAAATGGTCCAGTTTCATTCTTCTGCATGTGGCTGTCCAATTTTCCCAACACCATTTTAATACCCACTCTTATCTAAAAGGGAAACTCTTTGGAAAAACTAGAAATGGAAAGGAACTTCCTTAATCTGATAGAAACCTAGAGCAGTGACATCACATACTTCTGGAATATTCCCATTAAAAGCAAGAACAAGGCAAGAACGGCAGTTATTGCTGCCACAATTCAACATTATGCAGGAAATACTAGCTAATGCATTACGAAGAAAGGAAGAAAGATCTTAGGAGGAAAAAGAAAGAAAAAAATGTGTGAGTTTAGAAAGGAAATGAAAAACTACTTTTAGGCGTAGAAAAATGCATAGACCTCAACAGATAAACTATCGGAAGTGATAAAAAGAATTCAGCAAGGTTGCTGATTACCAGAGCAACATATAAAATCCAATGTTTCTTTGCCTATATTTCAGAAACAACAAATTAAAAAATAAAATTGAAAAAAAATCAGCCAACTCACAATAGCAGCAAAAACTGTAAGGAACCTAAGGAACACACATCACATAAAATGTTTAAGAGCTTTATGGGAAAAATTATAAAAGAAGATCTGAGTAATGGATAAAAAGACCCAAAAGCATTAAAATGTCAGTTCTGCCTAAATTTAACTAAATTCCAAACAAAACCCTGCAGAATTTTTTGAGTTTCCAAAGTGATTACAGAATTCATATGAAAATCAAAATTATGAAAGGAAATATCATTTTGAAAAAGAAGAACAGTGAGGTGGGTAGACGAGTTGCCCTGCAGATAGCAAAACATTCGAGTTACAGAAGTGAAAATACAGAGGGCTGGGCAGGGGAACAGGTGCTGGAACAGAATAGAGCGCCCACCCCACACCCGTGTACATACGGGAAAGTGGAGTATGATAGCGGTGAAAGTACAGATGAGTGAGGGAAGGATGGAAGCTCTTCATTAGATTCCTATACCAATTATGCAAAAAAATTCTGGAGGAATTAAAGACCTCTACGTAAAAACCCGCAACACAGAAACTACTGGAACGTGTAGGAGATTTATCTTACAACCTAGAGTGAATACGCCATTCATGAATGCACCAACATCTTCTGGCTACCCTGGCCACCTTGTGCTAGTTCCTCACACCTGGAGGCTTCCTTTCTCAGGGGAAGCAGTATTTACCCAGACTGCTTCTGGACCAGGGTGTAGCAGGTGACCCAGGCTGGCCAATCAGACGCCACAGGAGGCCTCAGGCGGAAGTGAGGAAGCAGGCTGACTGGGGACCTCAGGGAACCCCTGGGGACCTCCAGTGTTTTGCTGGAGCTCGGAGGGGCAGAGGTGGTGTGGTTCTGGTACTGGTGGCAGATTCCTGAAAGAGTGAGTTGGTTCTGAGAATGTTCCTTTCATTGAAGTTGAGGCCTCTTTTCTCATCACTCCCAAATGTTGTGTGAGTGCCTTTCTCTCATAAATTTCTCTTCTGCTTAAACTAGTCAGATTGGATTCCATCGCTTACAACTAAGAACAGTAACTGACATACAACCCCTTCTGACCTGAAAACATTTTTATAACAAAATGTACCATAATCAAAATTAGAGATAATAACTAAAAAAAAAAAAAAATCATTGGAGAAGAGATTTTGCAGAATCCATAACAAAAGAATTGATAAATATATAGTTATTTTAATCAGGGAATTTATATTTAATGGGGAAAGAACCTAAATAAGAGAATGGAAACACCCCATTGGGGAAGTGGGGGAAAAATGAGAACAGGTAATTTTCAAAGTGGAAATCGAAATGCCTTTATTTATATTTTTTCTTTTTCTTTTTTTTTTTTTTTAAAGATTTTATTTATTTATTTGAGAGAGAGAGAATGAGAGACAGAGAGCATGAGAGGGAGGAGGGTCAGAGGGAGAAGCAGACTCCCTGCCGAGCAGGGAGCCCGATGCGGGACTCGATCCCGGGACTCCAGGATCATGACCTGAGCCGAAGGCAGTCGCTTAACCAACTGAGCCACCC
>NW_027823696.1:0-274 GCF_054177405.1 Leptonychotes weddellii | reverse complement strand
GTCTTAAACTTCTCTTGTCGCCTATTGCTCTGTACAAAAATACCCCAAAATTTAGTGTCTTTTTTTTTTTAAGATTTTATTTATTTATTTATTTATTTATTTATTTGAGAGAGAGCACGCACTAGACAGAGAGTGGGGGGAGGGGCAGGGAGAGAGACAAGCAGACTCTGCACTGAATACAGAGCCCTACGTGGGGCTCTGTCTTACGACCCTGAGATCATGACCTGAGCTGAAACCAAGAGTCCACCACCCAACTGACTGAGCCACCCAGGCG
>NW_027823695.1:0-274 GCF_054177405.1 Leptonychotes weddellii | reverse complement strand
GGCGCCTGGGTGGCTCAGTTGGTTGAGCGACTGCCTTCGGCTCAGGTCATGATCCTGGAGTCCCGGGATCGAGTCCCGCATCGGGCTCCCTGCTCGGCAGGGAGTCTGCTTCTCCCTCTCCCGCTCCCCCCTCTTGTGCTCTTTCTCTCTCTCACTCTCTCTCTCAAATAAATAAATAAAATCTTTAAAAAAAAAAAAAGGATAAAACCTAAATATCTTCCTATGTGCTCAGGATCTCACCTTCCTCTCCAGCCTTCTCTCAAGAACTGCCGGC
>NW_027823694.1:0-274 GCF_054177405.1 Leptonychotes weddellii | reverse complement strand
GGTCAAAATAAAAACTACATTCAATACAGCGCGATTCTTTCCTTGATACTACCCAAGAGGTTTAGAGCAGTTTTGATGTTATTTTCAAACTTTCTTCCTTATTTCCCACGAAATAAATGTCTATAATAGAAATTCAAATAATACAGAGCAGAGAATTAGATTAGAGAAATGGAGAAGCAAAAAAAGTAAATCAAAAAAAATCCTTGAGCTAGAAATCTCTGAGAACCGTTTAACAATGTAGTTACCTCCCGGCCCCCGGCCGTCAGCGGCTCCC
>NW_027823693.1:0-274 GCF_054177405.1 Leptonychotes weddellii | reverse complement strand
TCTCAAATAAATAAATAAAATCTTTAAAAAAAAAAGAAAAGAAAAAGGAGAAAATCCACTAAATAAAACTGAAAATTTTGTTTGTTACAGCTACTGATCCCGGTGCTCAGTGCTTTACAAATCCTGGCTCATTTACTCACACCACGACCCTGAGACGTGGGCACCACGGACTCCTGACCAAGGAGAAAACAAGGCTCAGACACCAGTTAATGCAGTTACAGCCCAGGCAGGCCAGGTCACCGCAAGGCCCGGTCTGAGCCTCCACACTCTCGGG
>NW_027823692.1:0-274 GCF_054177405.1 Leptonychotes weddellii | reverse complement strand
CTTGATTTATTTTTCTTCTTTTCTAATGTAAATATGTAAGCGAATAAAATTTTGTCTAAGCACTGCTGTACCCGCATTCTGCAAAGTCTTACACGTAGTGTTTTGGTCATCTTTCAGTTCTACGCATTTTCTAATTTCCATTATGATTTTTGTTTATTTGTTTGTTTTTTGTTTTTTTTTGTGGACTTCTATTTTTTATCTTTTTTTATTAACATATAATGTATTGTTTCAGGGGTACAGGTCTGTGATTCATCAGTCTTACACAATTCACAGT
>NW_027823691.1:0-274 GCF_054177405.1 Leptonychotes weddellii | reverse complement strand
TGTTTCTCTTCTCATGTGTGGCTTAGGCATCATTTGTTGCTTTTTCTCTAGTTCTTTAATGTGTCGAGTTAGTTGGTGAATTTGTGATTTTTCTATTTTTTTGAATGAGGCTTGGATGGCTATGTATTTCCCCCTTAGGACCGCCTTTGCAGTATCCCATAGGTTTTGGACTGATGTGTTTTCGTTCTCATTGGTTTCTTTTTTTTTTTTTTTGTTTCTTTTTTTTTAAAGATTTTATTTATTTATTTGAGAGAGAGAATGAGACAGAGAGAGA
>NW_027823690.1:0-274 GCF_054177405.1 Leptonychotes weddellii | reverse complement strand
TATTAAAGTAACCAAATCATAGACCAATCTGTAATGAAAATTTACATATATGTGAAAGGTATCTTTTTTTTTTTAAAAAATTTTATTTATTTATTTCACAGAGAGATAGCGAGAGCAGGAACACAAGCAGGGGGATTGGGAGAGGGAGAAGCAGGCTTCCCGCCGAGCAGGGAGCCCGATGTGGGGCTTGATCCCAGGACCCTGGGATCATGACCTGAGCCGAAGGCAGACGCTTAACGGCTGAGCCACCCAGGCGCCCCTCTTTCTCTCTTTT
>NW_027823689.1:0-274 GCF_054177405.1 Leptonychotes weddellii | reverse complement strand
TCCCGGTGCTCGGACGGGGCCGCAATACCCGGCCGCCCGAGGACACAGGGAGGGAGGGAGGCAAGTGCCCCCCAGTCTGAAGCCGCCCCCGCGGGGTCCTCCGAGCTTGGCTGGAGTGAAGATGACCCTTCGGAGAGGGTCCACACGTGGGAGGTGGCCGAGACGGCCAGTGGAGGAGATGTGGGTCACGGAGTCCCTGTGAGGAGGAGGGGCGCCCAGACAGGATCCCCCACAGTGGGCTGGCATCACTGCTCGGTGGGAAGCCACAGGGATT
>NW_027823688.1:0-274 GCF_054177405.1 Leptonychotes weddellii | reverse complement strand
GGCCGTGGGTAAGAGCTTCCTTGTCAGCAAGCTCCCCAGGAGGACAGGCGCAGGTCTCTGCGACCTCCAGTCGCCACACAGGTCCTGCACCAGCGCCCCCACCCCCGAGGGCACGCGCAGCTCCTCAAAAGCATCAATGACGAACAGGAGTTTCTGCGCCTGGGTGAGGACCTGCGGAAGGGCCTCCTGCAGGTCTGGGGCGCTCGCAGCCAGCAGCTCTGCGAAGGAGCACGTCCCCTTGCGGCTGAGCACCTTGCAGCTGAGATAGAAGGCG
>NW_027823687.1:0-274 GCF_054177405.1 Leptonychotes weddellii | reverse complement strand
GGCCCATATGGCCGCCAGTGGCCCTGCTTCTGGCCCGAGAGGCCAGGAGAGTCACCGAGGCCGGGCCCAGCACCATCCCCTCCCTACCCCACTGTCCCCTCCGCCTTTTTTTTTAAAGATTTACTTACTGAGGGAGAGAACGAGCCCGTGCAAGAGCGGGTGAGTGGGGGGAGGGGCAAAGGGAGAGAGTCTTTCAAGCCGACTCCCTGCTGAGCGAGGAGACCGATGCCAGGCTTGATCCCATGACTCCGAGGTCAGGACCTGAGCTGAAATC
>NW_027823686.1:0-2530 GCF_054177405.1 Leptonychotes weddellii | reverse complement strand
GCAACTGACCACTCAGAACCCTGTGGAGAGTTCCACCTATGAGGTCAACGGTGCCCGGCAACCAGGGCAGAGCAGTTGGGCTGGGGGAGGGGAGGCCAGCCAGGTTCCAGAAAACAGTTGCCCCTGACTTTGCCGTGAAGTAGAAAGTTGTCTCAATCACACAAGCCCTGGGGGAGGTGGGAAGGGCTGATCCTGGCCCGGAGCACAGCCACTCAGGCCCACCTGGCCCTACAGCAAACCTAGGGGCTCAAGGCAGGGCCACGTCACGTCCGTCCATGCACACAAGACAATCAGGGCAGAGTGTTCAGGCCTCCTTCCCGGGCGAGGCCCGTTCTCCTGATCTGAAGTTTCCCTTGGCTTCAGGGACTCCTGGTCCTGTCTGCAAATGTCCCAGGGATCTCCCTCCATTTTTAATTGCATCACATTAATAGCCTTTTTGATTTCAACACGAGCAGATTTTAGTTCTTTTATTTCTCCAGAAAGAGATTCTGTAGTGTCTTCTATGCTTTTTTCAAGCCCATCTATTATCTTTATAATCATTATTCTGAACTCTAATTCTGACATCTTACTTACCTCCATACTGATTAGGTCCTTGGAAGTCAGTACTGCCTCTTGTTCTCTTTTTTTGAGGTGAGTTTTTCTGTCTTAGACCATTTTGTCCAGGAAGAATAGATGAATGAAAGAACAAAATACCACAATGACAGCAATGACCCCAGAGAAATAGACACTAAACAAATCAGAAGAGATCTTAAACTAAAAAAAAAAAAATTGAAATTAAAGAATCAAAAGGAGAATATAACCAGACAGGTGAACAGAATAGAGCAATACACTGGATCCTGTGTGTATTTTGGTCTGTTTGTTAGAAAACTAGATCCCAAAATTGTAAAGTAAGAAAAACTTATGTGTGTACAATAATAAAATTAAATACAGTGAAAGGATAGAATGTAACTGTAGAAATGAAAATTAAAAAAGAGAAAAATGAAAAAAAGAAGACAGGAATATAAACAGGTGAACAGAACAGAGCTATACATTATATCCTGAGCGTATTTTGTTCAGTTTGTTTGAAGAAACTATATCTCAAAATTATAAAGAAAGAATAACATATATATACAAAAATAACATTAAATACATTGAAAGGATAGAATGTAAGTGTAAAGATGAAAGTAAAAAAATGACTTTAAGAAAACAAAACAAAACAAAGACAAAAAAGAGAGAGAATACGATCAGATAGGTGAAGAGAACAGAACCATATACTAGATTCTGGGTGTATTTTGGTCTGTTTGTTAGAAGAAACTGCATCCCAAAATTGTAAAGAAATAAAAACTTATATATATACAAAAATAAAATTAAATACAATGAAAGGATAAAATGTAAGTGTAAAAATGAAAAAAAGATTTAAAAAAAGTTGATAAAGTAAGAAATTGGTTGAATAACGAAAGAGAAAAAAATTAAAATAAAAGACTTCTCAATTTCCTATGGCTGCTATAATAAATTATTACAAACACGGTGGCTTGAACACAGTTCTGGAGGCCAAGAGCATGAAGTCAAGGAGTCAGCAGGGCCATGCTCCCTCCAGCCATTCTAGGAGGGAATCCTTCTTTGCCTCTTCAGTTCTGGTGTCTGTTCTCATTCCTTGGCTTGTGACATTGTCACTCTAATCTCTGCCTCTGTTGTCCCATAGTCTTCCCTTCTGTGTGTCCATCTTCTTCTGTTTGTTAGAAGGACACCTATCATTGGATTTAGTGTGCACCTGGGCAATCTACGATGATCTCTCAAGATCCTTAACTTAATTACATCTGTGTACTCTATATCTAAATATGATCACATTCACAGGCTCCAGGAGTTAAGATGTTGACATATCATTTTGCGGGCCACCATTCAATGCACTACAGAAGTAATACATTCACTTTACTACTCTTTTAGTAACTACAATCAAAGGTAAAAAGTATGCCTTTGACTTACTACAGACAAATATAAGTTAGAGCCTCTGATCTTTTCCCAGAAAATATGAGGACACTAGAATACTTTAACTTCATTTACTACTCCCACAATCTACATATCATTGCTGAACTATATTTTATTGTATTCATTGTAAGCCTAAGAAGGCAGTGGAATATAAGGAACAATGCAGAGAATCATAGGGGAAGGGAGGGAAGATCAGAGAGGGAGACAAACCATGAGAGACTCTTGACTCCAGGAAAAAAACTGAGGGTTGTGGAAAGGGAGGTGGGTGGGGGGATGGGGTAATTGGGTGATGGGATTTTTAAGGAGGGCACGTGTTGTGATATGCATTGGGTGTTATATGCAACTAATGAGTCATTGAACACTACACCAAAAACTAATGATGTACTATATGTTGGCTAATTGAATTTAAATTTTAAAAAAAGAAGGCATTATTATTGCTTTACACAGTTAATACATGGGCAGCACAACAAAATGGACAGAAATATTAAATTTTGGAAGTATCTAATTAATGAATAATTATTTTTTTTTCTTCAAGAGGAAAAGGATCAATTGGATTTATTTTTTC
>NW_027823685.1:0-274 GCF_054177405.1 Leptonychotes weddellii | reverse complement strand
ATGGCTTGAAATTGAAGTTTGAGGCTTTTTAGAAAGTTGATTATGGTGCATGGGTTATCCTTTGTAGCTGTGCAATTTTTCAAATTTAGTCAATAAGGCCGGCTGAACGTAATCCTGCATCCACTTGGTCATGGTATTGTTGATTTAACCAAACCATAGGTAAACGGATACCTTTGTCAATTTTACCCATTTTATGCAAGGCATATTTAACTGGAATTGGACTTGATTCAATAAACATTAAAGAGTGTAAAGGCTCAATCATATCATGAGCTTT
>NW_027823684.1:0-274 GCF_054177405.1 Leptonychotes weddellii | reverse complement strand
TGTCTACACAATGGGACATTAGAACCGGCCCTTGATGAGGGAGTTGGATTTTGCCCAGTGGATAACTGGGGAATGAGAGTCCAGGTGGATGGCACAGCACAGACTAAAATGTGGAAGACTGAAGACAAAAGTTGCATCTCAGACTCTGGGGCTGGGATTCTGCATCAGGCTTGGTTCTCTGGGAAGCAGATTCTGAGTTGAAGTTTTGCATATTTATTTATTAAATTCTTGTTTATTAAAGCGTGCCCTGGGCTTCAACCAGTATTTGGATATG
>NW_027823683.1:0-274 GCF_054177405.1 Leptonychotes weddellii | reverse complement strand
ATCTAGAACTAATGATGTAATGTATGGGGATTAACATAAGAATAAATAAATAAATAAATAATAAAATAAATAATAAATAAATAAATAAATAAAAATAAAAGAGAAAAGAAAAACAAAAGTCTTTTGGAAGGACATCACAATCTTTGAATATTGTTGATTTGCACTTAAATTAGGAGTAAAGTTTGGGAGGCTGACCCCAGGGGATGTCCTATAGGCATCCTCACAACTTACTTTTTCTTATTTGAACACGTATCTATAACTCCTTGTAAAGAGT
>NW_027823682.1:0-274 GCF_054177405.1 Leptonychotes weddellii | reverse complement strand
GCTTCTACCCAACCACAGAGAAGACCTGGAAATAGAGGTTCTATCTTCCTTGATTAAAACATCTCAAAGAGATATCCCCCAGGCCTTGAGAAAGACATTTCTGGGTTATAAAACTACAAGAGGCTGGGGGAAGATTAACATCTCAGGGGCACAGAGAAATAATTTGTAATTGCAAATGTCCCAAAGTAAATGCTCTAAGAAAAGGGAAGTCAAAGGCCTTGAATCAGAAAGAAAACTCTCTAAAACTTGGTCAAGCTAAAGGGAATGTTAGGGC
>NW_027823681.1:0-274 GCF_054177405.1 Leptonychotes weddellii | reverse complement strand
TATGCACAAACAATGAATCATGGAACACTTCATCTAGAACTAATGATGTAATGTATGGGGATTAACATAAGAATAAAAAAAAAAAAGAATTTGGGGGCAGGGAGACACAATGTAGCCCATCACAGGTTGCTGACCTACTTTTTGTCAGAATATGATGCAATGATTATGATTCTGTGTATGTGTTAAAAACTAATACAATGTACCGTAGAATGGCTCTCATCTCTCCCCATGCCAAAGCAATGCAAAGAACTCAGAGATGCTCCTTTCACGCGAT
>NW_027823680.1:0-274 GCF_054177405.1 Leptonychotes weddellii | reverse complement strand
TACTTTGCATCTGTACCAACATTTATCTTCAGAAAATAATCCACCATAAATCTATAAAGAGAAAAAGAAAGTGAATTTAGCATTTTAATGATTCAAAGCTTGTTAAGTAGATCAGAATAATGGTTAGCATTTATTAAGCACTTACTATCGGGCAATAAGCACTTTATATATAATAACTTATTTTATTCTCACAGCCATACGAGGTAGGTACATTGTGTTCACCATTATATGCCCAAAGTCATAAGCCAGTAAGCAACAGAACCAGGATTCAAAG
>NW_027823679.1:0-274 GCF_054177405.1 Leptonychotes weddellii | reverse complement strand
TTTCTTCCCCCCTCATATGTCTGCCTGTTTTGTTTCTTAAATTCCACACATGAGTGAAATCATACAGTATTTGTCTTACTCTGACTGATTTTTTTTTTTCAGTTTTTGATGTAGTGTTCCATGATTCATTGTTTGGATATTAACACCCAGTGCTCCATGCAGAACGTGCCCTCTTTAATACCCATCACCAGGCTAACCCATCCCCCCACCCTCCTCCCCTCTAGAACCCTCAGTTTGTTTTTCAGAGTCCATAGTCTCTCATGGTTCATCTCCT
>NW_027823678.1:0-274 GCF_054177405.1 Leptonychotes weddellii | reverse complement strand
CTTTTTTCCTCTGATTGATTTACATGTGCCATACTGGCCTCCTTTCTCTCTCTGTCCCTCTTTTTTTTGGCCCCGTGACATTTTCCTTGTTATCTTGAGCTCACCTGTTCATTTAAAAGGCTGTCAGATTTTCACCTGCATTTCTAGACATCTTGTAGCAGAGCATTTTCATCTACTATTTTGATCCCCTAATAACATTTTCTTCACATTCCCACATTTTATGTCTCTTTTCTCAGCGTGAAGATTGGTGATTTTGTCTCCAACTTTCTTTTAG
>NW_027823677.1:0-274 GCF_054177405.1 Leptonychotes weddellii | reverse complement strand
TGCGCACTCAGTAGACTACAACAGAGGAGACACATTTCTGTGCGGGGAATCCAAACGCTCACTCGACTCGTGCGGCTGTGGTGTTTGCGTTGCTGCCGTGGTCTGGAGCCAAACCTGCCCTATCTCCAAGGTACACCCATGGGAGAAACCAACAAATATGGAACCAGTCTGTCCCTGAAGTGAGAACTGACACCGGAACAGAAAGGCCAAAAATTGGAATAGAATTCCAACAAACTGATGTGGACACAGAAACCCAGTGGCTATTAGATGGACG
>NW_027823676.1:0-274 GCF_054177405.1 Leptonychotes weddellii | reverse complement strand
GGGACTCCAGGATCATGACCTGAGCCGAAGGCAGTCGCTTAACCAACTGAGCCACCCAGGCGCCCCGTACTCTTCTTTTTTTTTAGCACGATGTGTATAGTCAGAGCAGCCGCAAGGCTGGGAAGGCTGGGAAGGCTGGGAAGGGCTTGGTTCGCCCAAATAGCTTTTCTCCCATCATTGAAATTCTCCTCACATATCAGTCTGGTTATTTTCTTATACATTTGCACAAGGCGTCTATGGCATGAGTCACAGTAAGAAACTCATAATAAGAATG
>NW_027823675.1:0-2530 GCF_054177405.1 Leptonychotes weddellii | reverse complement strand
TGTTCAGCTTGATCGTGCCCCCCTTTGGCAAGTACCCCAGCCTGGAACTTCAGCCCTGGATGTACAACGAACAGTACACGTTCATCAGGTACGTGTTTGCTTTCTGTGCCCCTGGAGAGAAGAGAGCTCAGGCAGACTGAGGGTGTTGACGCTGCTGAGGGCCAAGGGCAGGTGGACTCGAGAATCACGCGGTGGAGTGGATTTTATCAGCTGTTCCAAAGCCCCGACACAGACTAGTATCGTATGCAAAGAACAGCAGGGAATTGAACCTCCACTGACAGACCCGTCCTCTTTTCCCAATTTTGAGCTCCTTTCTTTTTATCCTACAGTCATCAGGAACAGGCATCTGTGTTTTACGTAAATAATCTGCCCTTGCAAAACATCTATGAGGAAGCTATAGTATTTGGGCTTTTCATAGCTGTGTCTTAATTTTGTCGCTTCATCCCAGGGCTTCCGAACATGGGCACAGCATCATACCTCCAGGTTCTTGTTTGTCTGCACGGTACATTTCATGTGTTTATTACGTCACAGATAGGAGCGAGCGAGTGGTCTTTAGACACGGATGCCAGCTACTCTGTAACAATCCAGTGCTTCAAACAAAAGCACAAAGGAATTTCTCTACTTCCTTCCACAGAAGTTTTCTTCAGTCTTGTAGTATTTGTAGACCTTTAGATGGGGAGAAGCATCTCCGTGATGTAAAAGGGGAGCTTTAAAAGAAACGAAAACAAAAAATACATAAGTACGTGAATTGGTTCTTCCTTCTCTAGCCCCATGTTTCTTTCCTGTCTGGTTCAGGTTTCATGGAAAACTGAAAGTATTTTTGAAAAACTGATCCTTAATGAATTTCTGCACATTAAAATATGTGTAGAAATGTGCGTGGCTATTTGTACATGTGCGCACACCCATTCATTACAACCTACACAAGCTCAGAGGGCTGTCCCTTACCTTGATCCCAAATACGCAGTCAGTGTCAGCTCCTTTTGGGTAGGTTTTGTGTTTTATTCATTTCTGATAATGAGCGCCTGGCACATCGGAAGTGCCTAATAAAGTGTTCAGTTTAGAAAAACAATTCCACCTCCCAATTCCTGGTTTTAATGAATTGCTGAGCTGGCTGCTGTCATGTACCCACAGTAATGATGCTCCTGAGGACATGGGCACCCAGGAACTCTTGAATGCCCTCACCAGACACCCCGGCTTCGGGACCCGCTGTATGGAAGGAAATCCAATCCCGTAAGTGCCCCTTGAGCTATGAGACCCTTGACAGCTGGGTTGTCTTATGCTTGTCACCCGGGTTTGTTGTCTGCTCTATTACCTTTATCAGCTGTGATAGATGCCCCTCATTGTGACTAGTATCATTTGTCCTTTGAAGCATTTTTTATTTTTAAAAAGCTGATAGAGTAATCTAACCAGAATCTAGGAACAAACAGAGCCGACTAGGAGAGTTTTCTATCATCCTGCAGAGTAAAATCACTGCAGACATTTATTTACTGCTTTAGAGATTAATATTTAATTCAAATAGCACTTTGTACTGATCAAATGCTTTCCCCTTCTTCCTTTCTACCAGCTCCTGTACCTAAAAGCAGAGATAGGCTGCCATTATATATAATTTGCAGTTTGGCTTATCAGCTTCTTCACTTTACCAACCTGAAAAGATGTTCTATATTATTGTGTATAAAAATGGACTTTTTCTTCTTTTGGAGTTGCATATTTTTGTACTTCCCTTCAAAATCCTTTTTAAGGAAGTAGGTAGCGTATGGATAAATGCAGTGAAATACCTACGTGTCTCTAAGTGGGCATGGGGGGAGGTGTGTGTGGAGGTCTTTGTGCATAAAGACCATGAAGAGAGGTGAGTTTCCAAGTGAACCGAACCATGACCCACGGAGGTTCGAGGTTCCAGGCTCAGGTAGAATGAGGTTCTGGCTCAGTTACAGCGCAGACTCGGAGGAATTATGGAGAGTGTGGGAAGGCATAGGAAGATTGGAGAAGGACTAACTTGAATTCCAGGTTTTAAATGGAAGATACTAACTTTGCAAGTGACAGACCAGTGAGTCTGGTACCTGGGCATGCAAGGTTTCAGAGCAGATTTCTAGACAGATAGCTACCATGTCCTTGCCAGCTCTTACTACTGAATATTTACTAAGCATTTGCTGGTACTGACTGCTTCATGGGTGGTAAGCCCTAGCAGCCAATGTCCGTTCCTGAAGAACAAGATGACCGTTATGGAAAAGGACATGGAGACATCGTCTCTAGAGTCACAAGACTTTTGACAAACCTGCATGTTTTGTAGGTGAGGTAGAAGAATGAAATGAGGTGGATTTATTATACGCCCGCTGAGCGGTGTGGACTCAGAGAAGTGCCAACATGGGGGGAGCTGGGTCTGGGCTCAGGGCTAGCCTCCAGAGACAAAAGAGGTCCAGCCCTGCCGTCAGAGGATTCACAGTGTTGGGGCAGAGCGCTGCTGCATGTGTGTGTGAGGGGTGGTGGGACGGAGGGGCCCCACTCTGGCAGCTTTTCCCAAATTCACATTCTA
>NW_027823674.1:0-274 GCF_054177405.1 Leptonychotes weddellii | reverse complement strand
CTTGTAGAAGAGATCCCAGAAAGCTCCCTTGCCCCTTCCACCATGTGAGGACACAGCGAGAACACAGCCACGTACGAACCAGGAAGTACCGTCTTACGAGACATCAAATCTGCCAGCGACTTGATCTTGGACAGCCAGCCTCCAAAACCATCAGAAATAAATGTCTGTTGTTGATAAGCAACCCAGTCTGTGGTGTTCTCAGAAACAGACTAAAGCTCATCAAAGCAATAACTATTTGCAAATATGGAATTAGAGAAATACAAAGTGGAGGAAT
>NW_027823673.1:0-274 GCF_054177405.1 Leptonychotes weddellii | reverse complement strand
GAGGCTGCATCCAGCCTTCCTGTCCCTGCCACCCATTCCTGGTGGCTGTTCCTACTGGTTCAAGTTGGAGTCCTAGGTTCCCAAGGACGAGATTGTAATCCGATCCCCACCCCCACTCACTCTCGGGACCTCAGTGTGTGTCTTAGCCATTTTGTACTTCAGTCCGATCCCCACCCCCACTCACTCTTGGGACCTCAGTGTGTGTCTTAGCCATTTTGTACTTCAGATTCTTGGTCTATAAAATGGCAACCTGCTGAACTTTTTTTTTTTTTTT
>NW_027823672.1:0-274 GCF_054177405.1 Leptonychotes weddellii | reverse complement strand
ATTAGTGGAATTTTTCTGTTTTTGTTTTTTTTTAAAAGGAAAACTTGTTTCCCAGGATGTTAGGGCTGCGATTTTTCTATTAGCAATTGGATAATGAATTATTTTTTTTTAAGTAGTAGGATTAGGTTAAAAGAAAATAATTCTCAAAAAATTAACATACTTTTATTTATTTATAACTGAGTGATATATTTATTTATTTTTTTTTATTTGTTTTTATTCTTATGTTAATCCCCATACATTACATCATTAGTTTTAGATGAAGTGTTCCATGATT
>NW_027823671.1:0-274 GCF_054177405.1 Leptonychotes weddellii | reverse complement strand
GCTCAGGGCATACATCTGGGAAAGCAGGCATGAAATGGCATTTCTTTGCAAGGGCCCAGGAGAAATAGCAGGGGAAAAGCAGCATACAGCTTCAGGGAAGGCAGGTGGCTTCAGTGGGTGTCATCCATTAGTCTTCTGCATGGGTCTTGGTGGAAGGGTGGCCTAAGCACCCTTCAACATCCCCAGGCTCAGAAGAGCATAGTGTGGGCGGAAACTGCCCCAGTCTCCCCTGCCTCATTTCCCCACCAGGGCTACTTCTCTGAGACTTGGCAAG
>NW_027823670.1:0-274 GCF_054177405.1 Leptonychotes weddellii | reverse complement strand
GATTTCAGCTCAGGTCCTGACCTCGGAGTCATGGGATCAAGCCTGGCATCGGTCTCCTCGCTCAGCAGGGAGTCGGCTTGAAAGACTCTCTCCCTTTGCCCCTCCCCCCACTCACCCGCTCTTGCACGGGCTCGTTCTCTCCCTCAGTAAGTAAATCTTTAAAAAAAAAGGCGGAGGGGATGGTGCTGGGCCCGGCCTCGGTGACTCTCCTGGCCTCTCGGGCCAGAAGCAGGGCCACTGGCGGCCATATGGGCCGCAAGCTGCTGAGCCCGAT
>NW_027823669.1:0-274 GCF_054177405.1 Leptonychotes weddellii | reverse complement strand
AGGCAACACACGCAGAATTTCAAATGTGTCTCCACTCTTAAGCTTGAGATGACCAGTCCACAGCCACTCACTAGAACCTCCCCTAGGAGAGTTCTGTACTGGATACAGTCAGTGGGAAGGAAAGAGTCTCTGACCTCCAGGATCTTACGCGTTAGTTTGTGAAGATAGAATATACTCTAATAAGCAACCATTTACCAACACTAATTTTAAAATAAGCCTTGACTCATGGCTTCTCTACACTCCAACATCCAATTAATCATAAATTCTCATATTT
>NW_027823668.1:0-274 GCF_054177405.1 Leptonychotes weddellii | reverse complement strand
AAAGAATGTGGTACTGGTGGTGGATATAAAAGGCAAATCTAGAGTTGCATCCCAGTGTAAATGATCCAATGTATTAAAAAAAACAGCTTTGGAAGTAGGGGGGAAAAGTGGGGACTATTTAACAAACAATAGCAGGACAGTTTGTCAACTATTTGGAAACACTGTTGCATCTTCAGTCTGCACTTCGCACAAAAATAAGCCCCAGATAGTTTAAAAAGTTATAAATTAAATAAACTATAAGATCAATCTGTATTCACATCTTTGTTCAGTTTTT
>NW_027823667.1:0-274 GCF_054177405.1 Leptonychotes weddellii | reverse complement strand
CAAGCAATGAATCATGGAACACTACATCAAAAACTAATGATGTAATGTATGGGGATTAACATAACAATAAAAAATTTTTTTAAAAAGATAACTGCTCAGTGGTGCTGAAAAAAAACACACATCAGACTGACCAACTACGATTTCAGATAATAACATCCATGTTGTTGGTTACTAAATGGTGTGCAATATCTGATCAAGCTCCTAATATATGTTCTGTATGCTAATTTTATACAATCAGAAGCTCCAAGGACCCAGGGGACGACCACCTACACAT
>NW_027823666.1:0-274 GCF_054177405.1 Leptonychotes weddellii | reverse complement strand
CAAGAACAAATAATCATAGATTTGCAAACGTGAAACTGCATGTGTTTTCTGAATGGCAAACCATACTGAAGACTGTTTTTTTTTTTTATTCTTATGTTAATCCCCATACATTACATCATTAGTTTTAGATGAAGTGTTCCATGATTCATTGTTTGTGCATAACACCCAGTGCTCCATGCAGAACGTGCCCTCCTCAATATCCACCACCAGGCTAACCCATCCCCCCACCCCCCTCCCCTCTAGAACCCTGTTTGTTTTTCAGAGTCCATCGTCT
>NW_027823665.1:0-274 GCF_054177405.1 Leptonychotes weddellii | reverse complement strand
CCTGGGAGGCTCAAACAACAGGAATCTCTTCTCTTACAGTCTGAAGGCTGGAAGTCTGAGACCCAGGTGTGGACGGGACTGGTGTCTCCTGTGGCCTCTCTCCGTGGTCTCTCTCCACGGCATGCAGACAGCCGCCACGTCCTGTGTCCTCACGTGGTCATCTTCTGTACACGCACCCCTGGCGTCTCTGTGTGTCTGCCTTTCCTCTTCCTCTGACACCAGTCGGCTTGGACTAGGGCCACCCTCATGCTCGCGCTGTAACTGATCACGTCCT
>NW_027823664.1:0-2530 GCF_054177405.1 Leptonychotes weddellii | reverse complement strand
TTTTTTTTTTTTTTTTAAAGATTTTATTTATTTATTTGACAGAGAGAGAGATAGTGAGAGCAGGAACACAAGCAGGGGGAGTGGGAGAGTGAGAAGCAGGCTTCCTGCCGAGCAGGGAGCCCGATGTGGGACTCGATCCCAGGACCCTGGGATCATGACCTGAGCCGAAGGCAGACGCTTAACGACTGAGCCACCCAGGCGCCCTATTGTGGTGGTTTTTAACTGCAACTATTTAAATGACCCTGTCAGTGGGGTTCGATGGATTCCAATTTTGTTTTGTTACATGTAAAAATGAAACTGTCAACTGACTCTTAACAATATCCATGCTTGGGGGCGTGCGTTTCTATTAGTGAGGTAAGCTTCCTACTCTGCTCTCTCTCTCTCTTTAGAAAGGCCTTCTTGGGTCCAAGATACTTTTTCTCTTGCAAAGAAAGCAATACATCTCTGAAGTGAAATAAAACCCATAATCCTCACTTTTTACCACTAAATTCTAACCACTCACCCTTAATCTCAAAGTCAATCTGCAGTTAGCTGAGAGAGGTGACTCAAGTCATTTCTAGGTTTAGTGACAATCATAAAGGACAAATCTGAAAACTATTTATTTTAAATAATAAGTCAAAAGGATTCAAGGTTTTTCCTACAACAGTCACTATCACTTATAGTCAATGTTTTTTTGAGTAGGAGAAATGGAGACGGAGTTAAGGGGGATTCATACATAAACATCATTCATCATATGTATTTCAGTTCAAGAAAGGTTCTGAATGAACCATGGCTCTACTGAGTGGTGCCATATTTTGGGGGCAAGGCTGACATTGGAGTGATTTCTTTTGGAAACACCATAAAGAACACTGAAACATCCTAAAATAGGGCAAATCAATATATATCAGGAAACTTGAGGTAGGGTTGCCAAATATATCAAATGAAAATAAACAAGAAATAGTTTTTAGTATAAGTATGTCCCCAAAATTGCATGGGGCATACTTACACTAAAAATTATTTCGTTATGTATCTGAAATTTAACTTAATTGGCCATCCTCCATTTGATTTAGCACCCTCCTTGGGAGTCAGATGCGTGGGTACCTCAGGGACATGGAGCGAACATAATAGGTTGTGTTCATTCCCACAGCAACAGGGTTAATCTAGAACCGAAGATGTTTTTCAGGATGTGTCTCCTTACTACTTATTCCTGACTGTAAGAATGCTCCCTTTACAAGCTCCCTCCTTTTTCTCCTCCAGAGAATTACTGTGAGCTTACCACATGCCTGGGATGTTCTAGGAGCTGGAGACAAAGAGATGAATAAAGCACAGCCTCTGTCCTCGGGCACCTGACATGCCCCGGGGAGAGAGAGAATGAAAGCGAGTGGCCAGAAGCGTGGAGTACGCGAGAGACCGTCACGGAGGCTGGGGATGGGCACTGCTTTAGACAAGGTGCTCTTCAAAGCTTTCTCCAAATGAAGACAGAATGTATGGGAGTGTGAGGAATGGAAAAGTGAGAGGGTCTGTGTGTCTGTGACACAGAGAGAGATTAAGAGAGACAGAGTGAGCAAGAGAAAGGAAAAGAGACTAGGGAGAGGGGAGGACTGGTCGCCTGACATTCTCAAAGCAAAGCCCTCGGGAGCCACTTAGCATCAACGACAACGAGCCTTTGGGCCAGCCCCGTAGAACAGCAAACCAGCATCCTCAGTAATGAAGACAGTGCCTCGTGTAAGAAATCTGCCCAACCACAGGATATTTGGGGGAAGCCCACAGTCAACACCGTTTACACACTGTGTTTAGAAGGTACACCTGTGACCAGGAAAACTTCTCCCTCAGTGTCTGCTGGCAAGCCCATCCGGAGTCAGGAGGAACGTGCACCTCGGAGCAGCAAGGCGATTGCTGTCTCCACGTGGGAACACAGTGGAAATAAAGTTCCCAGGGCTCTTGAATCCCTTCGCCTGTTCAAAAGGATAAGGGCAAGTATCTGCTCTTGGGTCATGGTCCTGGTAGCACCAACCAGCACCAGGAAACTTGCCATCACTTATCAGTTGTAGTTAATGACATTGTGCCTTTGGCTGGCACCCAATGTTCTAAGGAAGGACTTCCTTTCATATCTACAACAATAAATAAACAGATTTTTAAAAATTTAAAATATATTAAAATGTCTATCCTTAACAATCTGCCTACCTGAAAAAAAAGTGGTTGGGTTTTTTTGTTTTTTTTTTTAAAGATTTTTATTTATTTATTTGACACAGAGAGAAAGACAGCGAGAGAGGGAACTCAAGCAAGGGGAGTGGGAGAAGGAGAAGCAGGCTTCCCGCTGAGCAGGGAGCCCGATGCGGGGCTCGATGTGGGGCTCGATGTGGGGCTCGATCCCAGGACCCCGGGACCATGACCTGAGCCGAAGGCAGACGCTTCACGACTGAGCCACCCAGGTGCCCCTCGTTTTGTTTTTAAGAGTTAAGAAAAAGGGGCATCTGGGTGGCTCAGTCGTGAAGCGCCTGCCTTCGGCTCAGGTCATGATCCCGGGGTCCTGGGATCGAGCCCCGCATTG
>NW_027823663.1:0-274 GCF_054177405.1 Leptonychotes weddellii | reverse complement strand
GGTGTTATGCACAATGAATCATGGAACACTTCATCTAAAACTAATGATGTAATGTATGGGGATTAACATAAGAATAAAAAAAAAGTGTTACTCCATGCTCAAAGATTAGAAGATTTAGAATTGTAAGTATAATTATTCCTGAAGCTTTATAGTTTCGATGTAATCTTCATCAAAATTCCAAATGATTTTTTAATTGAAAAAGCTTAAAGATTTATATGGAAGTGGAAAGGACCAAGAATAGCCAGTACACTAAGAAGAGAATGTAATAGAACTT
>NW_027823662.1:0-274 GCF_054177405.1 Leptonychotes weddellii | reverse complement strand
TAATCATATTGATAGCTGTGTTAAATGAAAATAGCCCACATCCCCCTAGTAGATGGAAGAGACTGTTATTTTGGAATAAAAAAAGCAAGATCCAATGATATGCTATTTAAAAGAATTCTACTTTATAAATAAAGACACAGTTTAAAAGTAAAAAGTTGGAAAAAAGACTGCAAACAACAACAACAAAAACCTAACAACTCAGCATGGCTATACTAGTATTAGACAAAATAGAGTTCAGAACAAGAAATATTACCAAGGATAAATAGGGACATTT
>NW_027823661.1:0-274 GCF_054177405.1 Leptonychotes weddellii | reverse complement strand
GAAATGTGGTATCAAGGGATAGGAAATGGATAGTGGTGAACACTGACAAAGCCTACCACAAATATTCTCCAGTGGGTAATTGTAAATTAATTATGGTAAATCCATATAAAGGAATACCAAGCAGCTTCTTTAAAAAAAGTTGTAGTATACATACTGATTTGGAAAGAGCTCCCAGACGATAATACATTTTGTGTAAAAAAGGGGGAGGTGAAAATGCTTATTTTTTTGATATAATTAATGTGTGGAAGACTACGTAAGAAACTAGCTGAAGTAT
>NW_027823660.1:0-274 GCF_054177405.1 Leptonychotes weddellii | reverse complement strand
GTGGCTTGTGTGCAGTCCCCCAGTGAGCCCCACCTCCTGGGGCGAGTTAGCTGATGGGTGCTGGATGCCGGGAATACCCAGAGCCTGCTCTGACTTCCCTACCGTCATGCCTGAGCCTCCAAGTCTCACGTCACCCGGTGGGCCCCCGCCCACACAGGTCAGCCCCTGGCCAAGCCCGTTTTACTCCTGGCATTGACTTGACCTCAGCTTTCTCACACATAAAAGGGCAGCCACACAGCACCCACCTCCAAGGTTTGTTCATTTCTTTATGCTT
>NW_027823659.1:0-274 GCF_054177405.1 Leptonychotes weddellii | reverse complement strand
GAATGAGAGACAGAGAGCATGAGAAGGAGGAAGGTCAGAGGGAGAAGCAGACTCCCTGCTGAGCAGGGAGCCCGTTGCGGGACTCGATCCCGGGACTCCAGGATCATGACCTGAGCCGAAGGCAGTCGCTTAACCAACTGAGCCACCCAGGCGCCCTCATCAAGAACATTCTTTTGAATATTAGGAAACTATGAAGCTCTTGGTTTTATATGAAGATTTTTTTAAATTCTAATTTTTGCTTCAAAGATGTGTGTGTGTGTGTGTGTGTGTGTTG
>NW_027823658.1:0-274 GCF_054177405.1 Leptonychotes weddellii | reverse complement strand
GCTCGATCCCAGGATCCTGGGATCATGACTTGAGCCGAAGGCAGACGCTCAATGACTGAGCCACCCAGGCGCCCCAACACACGATACTTTTAATTCTGAACAACCACTATCTTCTGTTTCTCATGCACCCCTTTACAGGAACATGTTGCTTGCCCCCATGCATTGGTCTGCAGCATTTCTGAAAGATGGTTTTTCCCAGGAGTGTATCAGAGGCTGCAACAGTTTTGTCTGTCCGCCTTGTTCACTCATTCTGCCACCTGCTTCCAACTGGTAG
>NW_027823657.1:0-274 GCF_054177405.1 Leptonychotes weddellii | reverse complement strand
TAAAGAAGTTATTTACACACTACAAAAAAAAATAGTACCTTTGAAATTGTCTTCCTCGGGGTTGTTGCATTTCTCTTCTCTAAAAATAGAGGTGCTTAACTGGGGATTCGTAGACAGGGTTCGAGGGTCTGTGAATTTCTAGAAAGTCCCAAAAGGGAAAGGACAAAACACAAGAGAGTTCATCACAGTGGTTGGAGCCGGACTTTTGAACCTGCTTTTCTGGGGGTACCTGCTTGGGCCTAGGATCCAGTTTTGTTTTGAGGAGCCAACTGGG
>NW_027823656.1:0-274 GCF_054177405.1 Leptonychotes weddellii | reverse complement strand
TGTATGTGGTATACAATCGTCAAATAATGATTAAAGTCACTACATTTCAAATCACTAAAATGTCTTAAACATAACTTTTTTTTTTTTTTTAAAGATTTTATTTATTTATTTGAGAGAGAGAGAATGAGAGACAGAGAGCATGAGAGAGAGGAGGGTCAGAGGGAGAAGCAGACTCCCTGCCGAGCAGGGAGCCCGATGCAGGACTCGATCCTGGGACTCCAGGATCATGACCTGAGCCGAAGGCAGTCGCTTAACCAACTGAGCCACCCAGGCG
>NW_027823655.1:0-274 GCF_054177405.1 Leptonychotes weddellii | reverse complement strand
TTTGATGAGTTCTTTATAGATTTTGGATACTAGCCCTTTATCTGATATGTCATTTGCAAATATCTTCTCCCATTTGGTCGGTTGTCTTTTGGTTTTGTTGACTGTTTCCTTTGCTTTGCAATGGACCCTTCTCTTAATACACCTTGTGTAACGGGTCTCGTCCTTGAAGTCCCTGTTTTGATGAAGACTGGGCCATATTAAACAATGTTAATGGGTCCAATCTGATGAGGCCAATACTGAGGGGCAAATTTTTTATTTTATTCCAATTAGAACT
>NW_027823654.1:0-274 GCF_054177405.1 Leptonychotes weddellii | reverse complement strand
GTCACAGCCCCGGGGCCTGGCCGCAGCAGCTGCCTCCTCGGGATGGGAAGCTCATGGGAAGCTCAGAGGGCCCCGGGGTCCCCTGAAAGAGCCCCCGCCTCACTGCTGGGTTTGTGAGGGCCCGAGCCACCCTCCCAGCACACTGTGGCAAACAGTGATCCAGTCAGCACAGAGCGAGTGCCTGCTGTGTATGGGGCACCGCACCTGCTGCCAGGGACAGACACGGACACACGCGACTGGTGAGCACAGGCACGGAAGGCTTCCTGGAGGAGGC
>NW_027823653.1:0-2530 GCF_054177405.1 Leptonychotes weddellii | reverse complement strand
TTTTTTTTTTTAAGATTTTATTTATTTATTTGAGACAGAGAGAATGAGAGAGAGAGAGCACATGAGAGGGGGGAGGGTCAGAGGGAGAAGCAGGCTCCCTGCCGAGCAGGGAGCCCGATGCGGGACTCGATCCAGGGACTCCAGGATCATGACCTGAGCCGAAAGCAGTCGCTTAACCAACTGAGCCACCCAGGCGCCCTCAAATCATTTCTTTGCTATCAAATTCCTGCTATTGGATAGTTGAAACTTAAGAACAAATAGATTTAGATAACAAGGTTTTCTGGGGGGTTTTCCTACCTAAGTCCAGGATCTGAAACTCAGGATTCAGGTAGTAGGAGTATTTGTAGTGTTGTTTTTCATTTTTGTTTTTAAAGAAATGCTTTTATTTTATGCTGTTCCTTGCCATAGGTTTAATATTTTAGATAAAAAGAATTTCAAAAAAAAAAAAAGAATTTCTACATCATGAGATATGAAGTTTATATTTCAATCAGTTAGTATTTAGGGGAGAGCTCCTGAGATATAAGGTCTTAAATGTATTCCTATGATAAATTAAAGTTTTAAATATAAGTAGCTCTATTTTTTTACATTGTAGATGTGTTAATAACTAAGGAAATATAATTGCTATCAAGTGACCAGTCTGACAAAAATCTATTGTTTTTACAAAAACAAATACGATTTTTAAAATACTCAAAACCACTCTAAGATTTCAGTGAAGAAAGCAAAGAAAATTTGGTTTTAGGAGCAAAGTACTTTTAGGAGAACTTTTAAATAAATTTTTCATCCATATTTACTTCTGGTATAATAAGGTTTTTATCATTCTTGACATATATGACTGCCATACTTTTTCTCAAATTGGTATAAAATATGTGAAAATAGCCCCAAAATGGCAGTGATGATTCTCTAGTATTCCAGGATAGTCTTTCAGAGTCTGAGGTGACAATACATATATCAATCATTAATGACTTTTTGAGATTCGTGAGGATATTTCAAAATGTTGAAGACAAATGAAGAATGTGATAATATTTATACAGGGTTGGATAATAGGAAAAAAATTCATTTTAATGTTTTCTCTCTAGGTAGGAACACCTTGAATCACCAATGTTCCCTTCTGTAAAGCAATAACATACATATTTTTCCACAGGCCATTTGGTGGTCTATCTAGTTTATAAATGTAGATTTCAGATAAGTTCATGCTTGCATACGTTTGTCTTCTGCTTCTTAACATTTTCTAAACACTTACTTCTCACCACCCACACCCCTCTCAGCTGATGCCCCACCTCATTCCATTTTCTATTGAAAAAAGTAGACTATTTCATCTCCTTCCACCATGTCTGTGATTTACCTACACCTGCAGCCACCTTCTTTTCTCTTGTACCAAAGTTGACTAGTCACTCCCTTCTGCCCCGGATGTCTCTGTCTCTCACCTTCCTAAGAACTTCACTCCCTTCTCCTGCATCAGCTCTACTTACCAGATCACTCCTGAGGGAGTTCAGAACATGCCACCCCAAAATTTGCCACCTTGGCATATTACTGTGAACTGAAGACACTTGAGAAAGGCAGATACAGGAGACCTACCTTTATCTACTTAAAAACAGGACATAAAATTTCCATGAGAAAGATGCCCTCCCTGTAACAGGGAAGAAAACAGCCTTAACACCAGAGACTGGGAATCGATGTTGACACGCATCTGTGCCAACTTACTAAAGTAACTCTGCTTCCACTAGTTTTGCTGCCCCTCGCCCCATATATCTCTTAGTCACTTTCCTACAATTTACTGCCCCTAGCCCAAACTCTTTTGTCTTGTCATTTCTTCACAAATGTATTCTTTGTCTAAAACGTATACTGGTCTGGTCACTTCTTCCAGTCTTCATTCCCTTGGGAAGGCCCTCATGATCATGTAAAAATAAAACTTGTATGCCTTTCTCTTGCTAATCTGTTTTATGTCAGTTTAATTCTTACACCCAGCTGGAGATGCTAAAAGGGTAGAGGAGAATTTTTCCTCCCTCACACTCACATCAGCATATAAACATGCATAATCTCATACTTTAAAACATCCCTCTCTTGACCCTACATTTACCCGTCAGCTACTATCCTATTTCTGTATCCTCGCTCACAGCAAAGCTTGAAAGAATAGATAGTTCCTTAGCAGTGGTCCTCAAAGTCTTTTGCTTACTACACTCTAGAAGAATTTTGTAAAGTTCTGTACTTTCTTGGCACATTTTTAAGCTAACATTTAAAATTTTTATGTTGTTTAAATAGTTGCAAAAGCTGTAATTTCCAGAATATTGTAAATTTTTGTATTTTAGCAGTCACATCAATCTTTAAAATGTATCCAATAAATCTAAATTTTGTCTTTCTTTTGTAAAGAGGGAGAAAAGTGATGTGAAAGCTGAGGTGGGAAAGGAGAAGCTGTGCCCACAATACAGCATGCGCTCAGGAAGAGCATTTTTAGGAAAGTCTTTTACCCTAGTTTGAAGGCCACTGGGATATACCTGCTTCTTTTATTCTCTGATTCTTTTTTTTTTTTTTT
>NW_027823652.1:0-274 GCF_054177405.1 Leptonychotes weddellii | reverse complement strand
CCGTGAGTTCACCTGGAAACAGCAGTTACAGCAGAGGTAGTTTATTTGGGCGGGGAGGGCTCAGGAGAGGGGCCCGAGGGAGCGTGACGGCATGGGAGGGAAAGGCAATATGTGGATGTGCTGAGCAACTGGCCGCGGCGACAAGCCACTGATGCTCTTCCCACGGGGCCTTCGGAAATGAGGAGCCTCAGGAAATGTGTCTTGGAAATGAGAACTCAGAGTATGAAGGAAAAACATATGTATCCATCGGCTTCTCTCCTCCACTGGTCCGGGT
>NW_027823651.1:0-274 GCF_054177405.1 Leptonychotes weddellii | reverse complement strand
CAAGTGACCATGAGCAAATTCAGAATCCAGATTGTGCTTGCTCTGAGGTTGCATCTCCATAAGTGGTATTTTTCCAAGATCTCCAGAGTCTAGGAAGACCAAAATTCTAAATTCCTCCAAGATACTAGGCAAACACTGAGACAAAAATGTAGGACATATCAATAGTAAAGAAAGAAATATTTATAATAATTTATAATAATTTATAATAAATATTTATTTATTTATAATTATACCTATTTCTATGTATAAATATAATTATATTTCAATATATATT
>NW_027823650.1:0-274 GCF_054177405.1 Leptonychotes weddellii | reverse complement strand
GTGAACAAGTGTCCACTCTCATGGCAGATGTGCAGTGAAGAGCAGGGACGCCAGGAGAGACCAAGGCCAGGACTCAAGTTGAGGAGCAATGTCTGGCAATTATGAGTGCTTTTCAATAGATCAAATCCAAAGCCAATGCCAAGAAGCCAGGCCATGCTTGAAAGATCACCCGAGTCCTCTGCCTGCGAGGTCATTGAAAATGAGGTATAAATAACCTTGACTTTAAAATCCAAGTGTGATCTCTCTAATCCTTAGCTCTTTGCTCTGGGCCAGG
>NW_027823649.1:0-274 GCF_054177405.1 Leptonychotes weddellii | reverse complement strand
TTATGCACAAACAGTGAATCATGGAACACTTCATCTAAAACTAATGATGTAATGTATGGGGATTAACATAAGAATAAAAAAAATGGGCCAAAAACTTTAGCAGACACCTCACTAAATAAGATATACAAATAGCAAATAAGCCCATGACATCATATGTCATTAGGAAAATTCACATTAAAACAACAATGAGATACTGCAACATACCTCTTAAAATGATCAAAATCCAGAACAGTGATGACCCCAAATGGTGGCAAGGATGTGGAGCAACAGGAAC
>NW_027823648.1:0-274 GCF_054177405.1 Leptonychotes weddellii | reverse complement strand
TGGCGGAAGACTGTGGACTACCAAGAATTCAACAAGTATTACTCTCCGTCCATGCATCTGTGCCCAGCACTGACGCCATCTTAGATAACTTTGCCATGGTCCTATGAGTGTGCCACATTGTACTGGACTTAGCAAATGCTAAAATGCAAAAATCTATCTGTCTTGGAGCTGCCTGACACCAGCCTTATAAATAAGTTCTCTTGCTTATTGAATCTGCCACCTACCAATCTGGAGTGATTTGCCTCTCTTCGCTATCTCCTTGACCTCTGTGTAC
>NW_027823647.1:0-274 GCF_054177405.1 Leptonychotes weddellii | reverse complement strand
CAGCATGATTTTAAGACTCTGATTGCTTATGCTTTTTTTTGAATTTTGTTTTTATGTCTTTCCTCTTTTTTTGGCGGGGGGGTGAAGCAGAATTGCATTATGGACTCTGGAGTCAGATTGCCTGACTTTGAATCCTGGTTCTGTTGCTTACTGGCTTATGACTTTGGGCATATAATGGTGAACACAATGTACCTACCTCGTATGGCTGTGAGAATAAAATAAGTTATTATATATAAAGTGCTTATTGCCCGATAGTAAGTGCTTAATAAATGCT
>NW_027823646.1:0-274 GCF_054177405.1 Leptonychotes weddellii | reverse complement strand
GTTTTATTGGCACTAACTTGATGACTTCCAAAATGTGCTTTTGCACTTGGATAGATGGAATACGGGTCCTTATCAATGATCTAGGGTACATCAGAAATAGTACTTTGCTACTTCTGTAAGTACAGTGTTGCTTATTTTTCAAAACAATTTTTTACCAATTATATTGCTCCCTTCTCCCTTAGAGGTGGACAGAATAGGCATGTTTAATCTCCTTTTACAGGTGAGGAAAACTGTGATCAGAGGTGTTAAGGGCTGTAGCCTAGCACTCAAGTGT
>NW_027823645.1:0-274 GCF_054177405.1 Leptonychotes weddellii | reverse complement strand
GTTCACAGCTGCGGAAGACACGGCCGGTCATCCTGTGGCCAGGCTGCTTCTGGTCAGGGTGGCTAACGGTCAGCTAGACTGCTCACAGACGGGGCATCTACACAGTCAGCCAGATTTCTCACAGATGGGCCATCTACATGGTCAGTGGGAGTGCTCAGAGATGGGGTGTCTACACCATCGGCTGGACTGCTCACAGATGGGGCATCTACATGGTCAGTCAGACTGCTTACAGACAGGGGGTCTACACAGTCAGCCAGACTGCTCACAGATGGGG
>NW_027823644.1:0-274 GCF_054177405.1 Leptonychotes weddellii | reverse complement strand
TGCTGCTCCCCCTGCTTGTGCTCTTTCTCTCTCTCAATCTATCAAATAAAATCTTAAAAAAAAAAAAGATTTTTTTTTTAAATTTCAGGGTTTTTTTTTTTATTATGTTATGTTAGTCACCATACAGTACATCATTAGTTTTTGATGTAGTGATCCACGATTCATTGTTTTCGTATAACACCCAGTGCTCCATGCAGTATATGCCCTCCTTAATACCCATCACCAGGCTAACCCATCCCCCCACTCCCCTCCCCTCTAAAACCCTCAGTTTGTT
>NW_027823643.1:0-274 GCF_054177405.1 Leptonychotes weddellii | reverse complement strand
GGGTGGCTCAGTTGGTTAAGCGACTGCCTTCAGCTCAGGTCATGATCCCAGGGTCCTGGGATCGAGTCCCGCATCGGGCTCCCTGCTCTGCGGGGAGCCTGCTTCTCCCTCTCCTACTCCCCCTGCTTGTGTTCCCTCTCTCGCTGTGTCTCTCTCTGTCAAATAAATAAATAAAATCTTTAAAAAAAAAAAAAAACAACTAATGATGTAATGTATGGTGATTAATATAACATAATAAAAAAAAAGAAAAAAAAAGAATTCTTAATAACTGGGG
>NW_027823642.1:0-2530 GCF_054177405.1 Leptonychotes weddellii | reverse complement strand
TTTTTTTTAAAGATTTTATTTATTTATTTGAGAGAGAGAGAATGAGAGACAGAGAGCATGAGAGGGAGGAGGGTCAGAGGGAGAAGCAGACTCCCTGCCGAGCAGGGAGCCCGATGCGGGACTCGATCCCGGGACTCCAGGATCATGACCTGAGCCGAAGGCAGTCGCTTAACCAACTGAGCCACCCAGGCGCCCCGAGCATGCAACTCTTAATCTCAGGGTCATGAGTTCAAGCCCTATGTTGGGCATGGAGCCTACTTAAAAAAAAAAGATATGTGTTTCTAAACATATATGTAGAAGCATATGGGCATAGCTCTCTGTTTAACTCACAGGAACTAGACAGTATATAATATGTGCTTCATCTAACATCTTCTTTCATTGAGATTTTAAGTGTTTATAAACTCATGTGTAGAAGCTTGTGGGAATAGTCTCATGTTTAACTCATTAAAATAACACTGTGTATAAAACTTAAAAAAAAACACATTTTGGAGTTTTTGTGTGTGTGTATTTTGTGTATTTTTATCTCTCTATATATGTGAATGTGTGTACAAGTCCTCTTTAAGTGTAGAATTATTTTTTAAAGACCCCAGCTCCATATGTAAGAATGTATATCCAATTCTTCATCTTGTTTTGCATAATTAGCAAGACAATTGAAATTATATTTTTTGAGTTTGCTTTATAAGCTCCTTAGTACTTACTCTTTGACCTTGCCCTTAACCCCATCTTTGGCACTTTACCAATAAGATCATGTTAAAGGGGGTTATGTTCTAGTCAATTCATAAAATATTTCACCTTCCTAGTATAAAAGAAGATTAAATATTTAGATATTATTTAGACTAATGTAGGAAGGGCATTCACTGTTCACTTTCTTGCCATATGCCTTCTTTCCTTTTTTCATTCCTAGTCTTTCTCTTTCTTACCTACTTTAGGGTCTGATATTTTTTTAGTAACTTTAAGTTTGCTGTATCTTTTCTTTAAGAAATTTATTGCCGAGGATTTCTCTTACTCCACCATTTCCAAGTAGACTCACCTAGGAAAGTGTGAAAAAATTGTTTCCTCCTTTTAATTCCAAGACTAATGGGAAGGTCATAAAAATTTATTTTACATCACCACACCTAGAGGTTTAGCATCAGCATTCAGAAGGGCTTGGAAAGTGGGTGGCACGAAGGAAAAGCATTTACTATGAATTTCAACTTTTTCTGAAATTAAGGAAGGGTTCTCTTGTATCGGGTTGCTTCCTAAATCTGTTTTAATCTATAGTTTGTTTGTTTTAAAGATTTTATTTATTTATTTGAGAGAAAGAGAGAGCAGGTGTGTGTTCTCGAGTGCGGGGGAGGGGCAGCAGGAGAGGGAGAGAGAGAATCCTAAGCAGACTCCACACCCAATACAGAGCCTTATGGGGAGCTCAATCTCAGATCTCACGACCCTGAGATCAGGACCTGTGCCAAAACCAAGAACTGAACCGAGTGTGCCACCCAGGTGCCCCTAATCTATAGTTTTTAAGGGAAAGTGAAATTCTCTGTCTCTCTCAATATGCATGGCTATTTCTTAATTGGGCACTCTCCTGAGTATTTTACATGTCGATCTCATCTGTAATTCTCTTTTAAAACAATGACTATTTCAGGCCCTTGATTGTGATTGGTGGTTCTTCTGAAAGAAGGCAGGAAATGATGGGAGCCTTCCAGGAGTTTCCACAGGTACCCACTCTAAAATTTTTCTTAGAGTTTAGTAGCATAAGTGTACGCTATTAAGATTTATGGAGAAGAGGGGCGCCTGGGTGGCTCAGTCGTTAAGCGTCTGCCTTGGCTCAGGTCATGATCCCGGGGTCCTGGGATCGAGCCCCGTATCGGGCTCCCTGCTCCTCCCTCCCCCATTCCCCCTGCTGTGTTCCCTCTCTTGCTGTGTCTCTCTCTGTCAAGTAAATAAATAAAACCTTTAAAAATAAATAAATAAATAAATAAGATTTATGGAGAAGAAATAAAAACTCGTATCTGCAAAATACACAAAACAGAGGTACCTGAGGTAATTTAGAGGTAATTTTCCTTAACTACAAGACAGTCTCAGTGTGCATATTAAGGGAGCTCAGGCTCTGCTTAGGAGCAGTATTCCAAGAGATATATCTTTTTGACAGGTTTTTAAACTCTGAAACTAAGTTCTTAAAGAGTCAAGATGCAGGAATAAAAATGGTGTGGGACTATGCCTCCCAAACTTCAGAGAAGTAAAAAGTTGAGAGGAAAAGTCCTATGTAAAATGACTATCAGTAGACTGGACAAGTTCATTTTTATTTTAGAAGGCTGAAGGAGAATATTTAAAAATTTCTAAAAACTTAAAAGAATTTGTCAACAAAATTCTATAGTGGTTTGTTTTTTGTGTTTTTTTCTTTTTTTACTTTTTTTTTATATATTACAAGTACTACAGAGGTCTTCATAAATAGTTGCATAAAACAGAATGCTACAGCTTTAAGAATAGTTCTAGAAAGCAAATAGGTGAGAGTGAATGATTAACTCTTAAGAAAATATTTGCGCATTTC
>NW_027823641.1:0-274 GCF_054177405.1 Leptonychotes weddellii | reverse complement strand
GCTGGACTCTGTGGCAGTGGGATGGCCACCGTGCCTCAGGGCGCTGGCAGCCACAGGCCTACTCATCAAGGAGGTGGACAAACTTACCCTGGGGCAAGAACTTAACGTCAAGGTCCCTCATGCAGTTGTGTCCCTCATGAACGCACAGGGACACCGCTTCCTTTCCAACTCTCAGCTGGCACAATACCAAGGTCTCCTCAGCGAAAACCCGTGGGTCACCCTCGAAACAGTAAGGACATTAAATCCAGCAACTTTCTCCCCACAGAAGAGGGGG
>NW_027823640.1:0-274 GCF_054177405.1 Leptonychotes weddellii | reverse complement strand
TTTACTAAGTATTTTCTCCCATTTTGTAGCTCGTATTTTCATTCTCTTAAGAGTGTCTTTTGCCAGATAGAAATTCTTAATTTTGATGGTGTCCAATTTATCCTTTTTTTTTGTAGGCTATCCTTATGGTGTCATATCTTAAGAAATCTTGCCCAACACAAGGTCTCCTGTGTTTTCTTTGAGACGCTTATAGTTTTAGTTTTTATATTTGGATCTTTGAACCAATTTGAGTTCATTTCTGTATATGGTTTGGATTGATGTTTGCTTTTTTGCA
>NW_027823639.1:0-274 GCF_054177405.1 Leptonychotes weddellii | reverse complement strand
CCTCTGACCCTCCCCCCTCTCATGTGCTCTCTCTCTCTCATTCTCTCTGTCTCAAATAAATAAATAAAATCTTTAAAAAAAAAAAAAACTTTTAATGTATAATATATTTATTCATTATAATACATAGTATATATAAATAACTTTATTTTTAGGGCAGTTTTAGATTCACAGCAATATTAAGAGGAAGGGACAGAGATTGCCTATATACCCCCTGTGCCCATGCATGCACAGCCTCCCCCATTATCAACGTTCTCCAGTAGAGCAATACATTTGT
>NW_027823638.1:0-274 GCF_054177405.1 Leptonychotes weddellii | reverse complement strand
GGAGAGAAACATCCAGAAACAGAAGGAAGTTTTTTTGCTAGTTAATGTAGTCCAGTTGTGATCCCAACTACTTGATTTTTCTACAACTTCTATGAGAAAATGACAGACCCTTGACTACTCTGGCAGCTGCTAGACTTATACTTCTCTCAAAAATGAGAACTCGTGAATATAAAGGAAAAGTAAAATTTTTTTTTTTTTTAAAGATTTTTTATTTATTTGACAGAGAGAGATACAGCGAGAGAGGGAACACAAGCAGCGGGAGTGGGAGAGGGAG
>NW_027823637.1:0-274 GCF_054177405.1 Leptonychotes weddellii | reverse complement strand
TACTCTTGCATTAGACCCAAATCAGGAAGACCCAGAAATCACATTAAAAAGTATTTAATTCAATCATTTCTTTACATGTTGGCTGCCTAAACTGCTTAGAGAGATAAGAATAAAGCCCCTTTTAAAATACTCTTCAGAATATTTGCAAATGACATATCAGATAAAGGGCTAGTATCCAAAATCTATAAAGAACTCATCAAACTCAACACCCAAAGAACAAAGAATCCAATCAAGAAATGGGCAGAAGACATGAACAGACATTTTTCCAAAGAAG
>NW_027823636.1:0-274 GCF_054177405.1 Leptonychotes weddellii | reverse complement strand
TATTGTACGATTCCATTTATATGAAATGTCCAGAATAGATAGTCTATAAAGATAGAGAGTAGATTAGTGGTTGCCTGAGGCCGGGGGTGGGGAGGTGGAGGAAAAATGCACATGACTGTTAGGGAGGATAGGGTTTCTTTTTCAGGTCCCAAAAATATTCTATAATTGGTTGTTGTGAGGGTTGCACAACTCTGTGAATATTCTAAAAGCCATTGAATGATATACTTTAAATATGGGTGAATGTATGGCATGTGAATTATATCTCAATAAAGCT
>NW_027823635.1:0-274 GCF_054177405.1 Leptonychotes weddellii | reverse complement strand
AGTCCCAGTGCCCGCCGGCCCCACCCAGATTCAGCTCCACCTGCTGCCGGCTCCTCTAAAGCCCTCAGCTTAAACGACAGCGCCCTCCTGTCGTTGTAGGTTTCTTCAGTTACCATCCATACTCGCCTTCCTCTTTCACCATCAAGAATACGTCCTTCCTAGGGCAGAAACACTCAGCAGACCCTGCTTCTAGTCCTTCTGCAAAGGCCTTCAACTCTCAATTTCCGCGTCTGGAGTAAAATCTGAATGAGACACTTTTTAGAATTCTCATGTT
>NW_027823634.1:0-274 GCF_054177405.1 Leptonychotes weddellii | reverse complement strand
CTGTACCTAACACTACTAACCTGTATACTTAGAAATTGGCTAAGATGGTAAATGTTATGGCATATGTTTTCACCGCAATAAGGAAAATATGGTACAGAGTATAGAAACTATGAGGTTAAAAAAATGGGTCAAAAAATTTAGATGTATCTGTAATTGCTTGAATATGCACAAACAATATAGTATACACAGGAATGTGTCAATGGAGTTGTAAGTGCGTAGAAGTTTTGAACAGACAGATGTGGGAACCAGCATTAGGAGGGATATTTTTCACTAG
>NW_027823633.1:0-274 GCF_054177405.1 Leptonychotes weddellii | reverse complement strand
TACACTTAAAACAGGTGAATTTTATAATTTTATATCTCAGCTTTACTGAGATATAATTTACAAAGATATATTTACAAAGAATATATATAATGGTAACTATATATACTTTAGGTCCTTAGCTGGAATGTCCAACAATGCTTTGTGTGTTATAAACATTCCAAATGTAGCTATCAAATGAAGAGCAAAATAGAGAAGCTTAACTTGACCTCTGAAATGTTCTGCTCTTGCTAGAGTCTTCACTTTCTTCCTAACCAGAAATCAGGTTGAATCAAGG
>NW_027823632.1:0-274 GCF_054177405.1 Leptonychotes weddellii | reverse complement strand
TATCACTGAGTATCTCTAAAGACCTAGAATTTAAACTAAGGAATGTGGGGCACCTGGGTGGCTCAGTCGTTAAGCGTCTGCCTTCGGCTCAGGTCATGATCCCAGGGTCCTGGGATCGAGCCTCACATTGGGCTCCTGGCTCGGCCAGGAGCCTGCTTCTCCCTCTCCTGCTGCCCCTGCTTGTGTTCCCTCTCTCACTGTCTCTTTCTCTGTGTCAAATTAAAAAAATAAATAAATAAAATAAACTAAGGAATGTATCCTGTCTTTCTAGCTT
>NW_027823631.1:0-2531 GCF_054177405.1 Leptonychotes weddellii | reverse complement strand
AGATGACAGATAGATAGATGAATATAAATATGCATATTATGTTTGTAATATACATACTTATATTCTCTCATTCTGTCCCCTGTTACTGATACCTAAATAGCAATGAGCACACCTGACACTCACATCATGTTTTCTAAATACCATTTTCCACAGAAAGGAACCAAGATTTCTTGGAAAAGTGGCTAACTCTAGGACTAGGGGAGGGAAAATACAAGGTAAGCCTGGATTATCTTGTGGCAGAAAGTCAAGAAGGACTCCAAGAATGGTAAGAATATGTAAATGGGACATGAAAGCCAGCTTGAGGGGACAACCACTGACTAAAGCTGGCACAGCTTCAGCACTGAAATAAACAATAGTAACAGGTTATAACCAATTGAATAAATAATGGGTCCTTGCTAATATAAATAAATAAACAAAAAAACAAAAGTGCCTATCTTGCACCAACTCATGAACGGAAAAGGACGAGTTGAGTTAGAAAATAACCATTTAAACATTATGCTTAGTGAAATAAGCCGGACACAGAAGAACAAATACTACATGATACTATTGATATGAGGAATCTAAAATACTCAAACTTGGGGCACCTGAGTGGCTCTGTCGGTTGAGCGTCTGCTTTCGGCTCAGGTCGTGATCTCAGGGTCCTGGGATCGAGCCCCGCGTTGGGCTCCCTGCTCAGCGGGGAGTCTCTGTCTCCCTCTGCCCCTCCCCCTGCTCATGCTCTCGTGTGCTGTCTTTCTCTCTCACATTCTCTCTCTCTCAAATAAATAAATAAAATCTTTAAAATAGCCAAACTTGTGGGCATCTGGGTGACTCAGTGGGTTAAGCATCTGACTCTTGACTTTGACTTAGCTCATGATCTCAGGATCATGGGATTGAGCCCTACATTGGGCTCTGTGCTTAGCGGGGAGTCTGCTTGAGATTCTCTCTCTCTCCCTCTCCCTCTGCCCCTTCCCCTGCTCGTGCTTTCTCTAAATAAATAAATAAATAAAATCTTTTAAAAAATAAAGTAAAATAAAACAAAATAGTGGAACTCATAGAAACAGAGAGTTGAATGGCAATTGCCAAAGCCTGAGGGGAGAGAAAAACAGGGAGGTAGCAGTCAAAGGATACAAAGTTTCAGTTATGCAAGAATGAATAAGTCCTAGAGATCTCCTGTAAAACATAGCACCTATAATAAATAATACTGTGTTGTATACTTAAATATTTGCTAAGGGGGTAGACCTTAGGTTAAGTGATCTTATCACACACACACAATAATAATAAATAAAGCAGATGGGAGAAATCTTTTGGAGGTGATGGATGTGCTTATGGCATAGATTGTGGTGATAGTTTGATGGGTGTATACTATCTCTAAACTCATCAAGACGTATATATTAAATATGCGCAATTTTTTATACATCAATACTTCAATAAAATGATTTTTAAAATTTTTTTAAAGAAAATAACCATTTAACAACCATCATAGTTCATTTAGTCAAGAAAAAACCAATGGATACTAGAACTAGTGAATGAAAGTTTGATAACAAATGGGATATTTAAATATTCTCCCAAAATTTGCCCACAAAACATGTACTAATCACAAAAGGAAAAAAGTAACATTGAAAAAACCTGGCAGACATCACCTTAATCAAGTGATTGATGCTAGCATCACCAATAATGGGACAAATCAAAATCATGTGCCATTTAATATAATTCAATGAGACAAAAACAGCATGACTACTGTGATACTGTGGCCATAGGAGCATAAGCTGAATATAATCATGAAGGAATATCAGCAGTATCTAAAGGAACACGTTACAAAATAACTGGTTCATAATCACCAAAAGTGTCTAGATCATGAAAAACAAGGAGAGATTGAAGACCTGCTCCAGATTGAAGGACTGTAAAGACATGATCCTTTTACCATAAAGGACATTATTGGGATCATTGTAGAACTGGAATGGGATCTGAGGATTAGGTAATAATGATACATCAATATTAATTTTGTGATACTGATGGTTCTATTTTATTATGTAGATAAATCCCTTTGCCTGAAGGAAATTTTTCTAAAGTGTTCGGGTAGTGATGGGGTATCATATCAGCAGCTTACACTGAAAAGCTTAGGGAAGGAAAGTTTTTGCATTGCACTTCAAGTTTTCTTTAAGTTTGAAATTATGTCAAACAACAAACAAAAATGTCAAAAATTCTTACATTATTATAATGGAAAAAACTATGATAATTTTAGGACTATAAGGAAAATAATAAGCAGAGTCAGGAAGACTGTTGAATCTCAGATCTGTACCTCTGAAACAAATAATGCAATATATGTTAAGGAAAAAAAGAAGAAGAAGAAGATAGCAGGAGGGGAAGAATGAAGCGGGGGAAATCGGGAGGGGTAGACGAACCATGAGAGACGATGGACTCTGAAAAACAAACTGAGGGTTCTAGAGGGGAGGGGGCTGGGAGGATGGGTTAGCCTGGTGGTGGGTATTGAGGAGGGCACGTTCTGCATGGAGCACCTGGTGTTATGCACAAACAATGAATCATGGAAC
>NW_027823630.1:0-274 GCF_054177405.1 Leptonychotes weddellii | reverse complement strand
TTACAGATGAGAGAACTGAATTACAGAAGGCTTATAAAACTTGCCACACACCTACTTAACTGGTAGAACTGAGACTTGAGCCCAGACAGGGAAAGCCAACTTCCTAGGCAACACATCCACCTGAATAGCTACTTGACATATTTTTAACAGAGCCCAAACTGAACTCTTGACCTAATCCTCCTGTTATTTTTTTTTTTTTTAAGATTTTATTCATTTATTTGAGAGAGAGAGTGTAAGAGAGTGCGCACAAGCATGAGTGGCAGGAAGGGCAGAG
>NW_027823629.1:0-274 GCF_054177405.1 Leptonychotes weddellii | reverse complement strand
TGTTTATAATAAAAGAAAATGTAAAGTCTAGTGAACTGAATTCTGATTTTAGTCATGTTTATAACGGGAATGAACATGCTTTATTTTGGTGTTTTCTAGACTATTTCATCTTGACTCAAAATCTTGATATTATTTTAAGTACAGGATTGAATTTATTTATGGAAATTTACTTTCCTATGAAGTACATAAAAAATCAACTTAAAAGTTAAACATTTAACAATAATACTGCCTCCCGGGGTGCCTGGGTGGCTCAGTCGTTAAGTGCCTGCCTTCG
>NW_027823628.1:0-274 GCF_054177405.1 Leptonychotes weddellii | reverse complement strand
CCTCCACCACCATCATTACCATCACCACCACCATCACCACCACCATCATCACCATCACCACCATCCCCACCATCACCACCATCACCATTGCTGCCACCACCAGCAACATTGTCACCACCACCACTGCCACCCTTATTACTGTCACCATTGTCACCCCTGCTGCCATCACCATTTGTTTCATTGCTGTGGAATGCTCTACGGTGTGAATGCACCCCACTTTATGACTGAGCGCATTTGAGTGGCTTCCATCTTGGGACTATTAAGAGTAGTGCTG
>NW_027823627.1:0-274 GCF_054177405.1 Leptonychotes weddellii | reverse complement strand
GGAAAGGTACATGCTTCATCTTTTTTTTTTTAATTTTGTTATGTTATGTTAATCACTATACATCATTAGTTGTTGTTTTTTTAAAGATTTTATTTATTTATTTGACAGAGAGAGAGATTGCGAGAGCAGGAACACAAGCAGGGGGAATGGGAGAGGGAGAAGCAGGCTTCTTGCCGAGCAGGGAGCCCGATGCAGGACTCGATCCCAGGACCCTGGGATCATGACCTGAGCCGAAGGCAGATGCTTAATGACTGAGCCACCCAGGCACCTGCAT
>NW_027823626.1:0-274 GCF_054177405.1 Leptonychotes weddellii | reverse complement strand
TTTTTCAAAGCAATGGAACAAATAATCCTAAAATTTGTATGGAACCGTAAAAGACCCCGAATAGCCAGAGGAATGTTGACAAAGAAAAGCAAAGCTGGTGGCATCACAATTCTGGACTTCCAGCTCTGTTACAAAGCTGTAGTTATCAAGACAGTATGGTGCTGGCACAAAAACAGACACATAGATCAATGGAACAGAATAGAGAGCCCAGAAATGGACCCTCAACTCTATGGCCAACTAATCTTCGACAAAGCAGGAAAGAATGTCCAATGGA
>NW_027823625.1:0-274 GCF_054177405.1 Leptonychotes weddellii | reverse complement strand
TATTTATCCACATTATAAAACACTTTTGTTCTTTACAAATATTACTGATAACATTTTAAAATAGAAAATTTTGAATATTTTATGATCTTATAAAATACAGAATTAAATCTTGTGATATTCTAGAGTTTTAATCTATTTATTTGAAATTTTATTTATTTTTTTCTGTATCAAAAGGATTTCTTTTTTTTTTTTATTCTTACGTTAATCCCCATACATTACATCATTAGTTTTAGATGAAGTGTTCCATGATTCATTGTTTGTGCATAACACCCAG
>NW_027823624.1:0-274 GCF_054177405.1 Leptonychotes weddellii | reverse complement strand
ACCATTTGAATGTAATCCTGTTTGTGTGTGTCATCCATGTTATTCCTTAACTTTCAGAGAGTTTTCAGACTTCCAGATATTTGTCTTCTCCTTTAGAATCATTCACTACTTTGTGATTTTTCTGTTCCTTACTCCCTGTGCATCCTTCCTCATGGGCTCGAAACTTCCTTCCCATCTGAGTGTATTCTTTTTTTTTTTTTATTTTTTATTCTTATGTTAATCCCCATACATTACATCATTAGTTTTAGATGAAGTGTTCCATGATTCATTGTTT
>NW_027823623.1:0-274 GCF_054177405.1 Leptonychotes weddellii | reverse complement strand
TTCCCAGCTGTGTTCCTCTGAGGTTTTCCACAAAAAAAGATTTCTGTGGTCAAATAAGTTTGGGAAATGATGCCTATTCCGTCCTCTCTTGGGGATTTATCATAAAGAAAGATTTCTTTCTTTCTTTCTTTTCTTTCTTTCTTTCTTCCTTTCTTTCTTTTTTTCTTCCTTCCTTCCTTTCTTTCTTCCTTCCTTTCTTCCTTCCTTTCTTTCTTTCTTCCTTTCTTTCTTTCTTTCCTCTTTCTTTCTTTCTTCCTTCCTTCCTTCCTTTCTT
>NW_027823622.1:0-274 GCF_054177405.1 Leptonychotes weddellii | reverse complement strand
GTGACAGAACCCAAGTCTGGCTGACCTCAGAGCTAGGGCACTTTTCCTGATTAATGTTTCTAGAACTTTCCCCCAAAAATGCCTCTGACAGCAGAGGAGAGTGAACCCAGACTTTTCGGGAGCCTGGTGCTCAGGCCTGAGGGGAACGGAATATCTTTGCACATTTGTGTTTCATCAGAAAATTTTATACAAGCTAATTGGCATTATGTTTCATAATATGTTATTCTTATACCAAAAAAAAAAAAATAAATCATGTTTTCTCCCTGCAAAATAT
>NW_027823621.1:0-274 GCF_054177405.1 Leptonychotes weddellii | reverse complement strand
TCCAGAAAGTGGTCGCTTTTCTGATGAGAGAGTTGTTGCTCTTCTTTTCTTCCATCTCCTGTTGAGTTTGTAGGTGTTCTGAATGGTTTGATCCCTATCCAGCTGAATTCCTGAGAGGAGACGAAATCCAGGTCTCCTACTCCTCCGCCATCTTGCTCCGCCCCCAGTGAGAGGATTTCTAAGATCCCTTCAGACTCTAACCTTCTATAAACATCTGTAAGTTGGTGGCCCAGAAGAACCTTGAGCATCTTTTTATCCTGATACCCTGATAGTG
>NW_027823620.1:0-2531 GCF_054177405.1 Leptonychotes weddellii | reverse complement strand
GTATGTACTTCATGATATTTGTCATCTCAGTTTTGGTTGTTGCCTACTTGTCTAAAATTAGTGATTCGTTCATTTAAAAATATATATTGAAGACTTTCTATGTGTTGGGCGCCATATAAGACACTAGGAATGCCTATTTTTTCACCTCCCAAAATTTCACTTAGCAAATGCTTATTTTTCCAGCATCACTTCACCAACGGAGATTCTTCCCACTGTTTGTCTTCCCTCTGCAGACTGGATAATATAACTATTCCCTGTTCCCTTTGTATTATTGACCTCTTTTTTGTTGTGTAAATGGCATTTTATTATATAGCTGAGTATTTTACTAATAGAACATTTATGTTTAAATTTTCTTTTGAAATGTGTTTTTTAATATTATATATAAGCATAAAACCATGATTTATAAATGTTAATTTTTGAAAAGCATAATATTTCTGTAATAATTGGTTACAAACCTTCGTTTCTATTACCTGTGTGACATTATTTGAATTCATACTGCCTCAATTTTTCCATCTTTAAAGATCAAAGATACCACCGTGCCCAACATAATAGATATCAATAATACCAGCATAGGATTCCTATTTCAAATTTAATATCCTATGAGTTGAGTTAGGTGAATTCATTTCTCTGAATTATGGCATACTCATATAAAATACGGTAAAATATATATACATATAGGGTTCCTATCGCTAATATAATCAACATAAAATTATTTTGTGTATTATAAAGCATTACGGAAATATAATATGACCAGATATTTTGAGTTAATATTTCACTGGTAGTTGTGTAGCATTATTGGTGTCCTCTTCAGATCCCCAAGGTACCAGATGGCCAGTGTACCAGGCCCCAGCTGCTATGAGCCTTGGCCGTTAATGGCCCCCTCGACCTGGCCATGTCTCTGCAAATTTGCCCTCAGGCTAAACAGGAGCCTCTCCTCACAGGAGTTTGGATACCACCACTCCCAGCCTGCGTACAACAACTGCTAGACAAAGGGGTGTAAAATGCAAGTTTGAATGACTATGAGCTGCAGTTCCCATGTGGACATCCTGCCCTTGCTCAGCTCCTTCACCTGCCCTATCCAGCTTCCTTCACTCTTTTTCTCTTTTAAGAGCAAGGCCTGAATATATCACAAGTTCCTCAACCCTTCTCTCAGGGTCTACTTCTAGGGAACGCAAGCTAAGACAGTGCCTTATGTGAATTAGCACCCCTCATTCTCTTCTATTTTCTCCTAAGCCTCTTAACCTACTTGTTAAATATTGAATCCATTTGGAGAGAGCAGGACATTTTAGAACACAATAAAAAGCAATTTGGAAAAAATGTCAGTGCTCTTACCTAGGATATTCAACATTTCAAAGTACATTCGAAAGCGATGAGAAAGTGACACTACCTCTGGATGAAGGGAGATACACAGAGAACTGGCATGTTTGTTTTTGGGGAAAAAATCATCTTTAGTGGGTTTTTCAATGATAATGTGAAGAAGAAAGATTCGTCTCATGAAGAAGACTGTCTCCTAGATTCTGTTTCTTAATCTACTTACATTGCTTTCTCCAACCTTTCATTTTTAGTTAAAGGTTAAAACACATAATTTCTGCCTACTTCTTTTTCCTATATGATTCAGAGTATCTAAAGAGCTCTAGATACACTTAGGAAAAATGCGTTCCCCCCCAGTAGGAAATATAAATACAGGAAAAAATTATTCTTTATAAGTTCCAAAATATTTAAATGTGCCTTTCCACATTAGCAAATAACTAATCCCATTATCATAATTTATTAACCAGATCTTTTGTTCTATGTAGTAATACATTGTGTTTCCATGCTGTGTGTTTTTTATCCAGTGACCTAATTTGCTTAAAAGGAAACTCTTAAAACTCCCTTGTTGTAATGAATAAAATGTTAATGAAGAACTACAGAGAAATCCCCTCTGCATTAGTTCCATATTCCCAGGAACATCATCATAAATGTGTTTGCCTGCTTCTGACAATGGTAGTGATGTTCCAGCTGTGCAGAAGCATAGTAATGCTAAATGGTTCTGATGGAAGAGTTAAAGATGTTCAAGGCACTGTCATCTGGGATGGACTCCGGGAAGTTATCTTTTGGAGGGAGGATTTGATGGATTTGGCTCTCATCCAGTTTTTTTAACATTTATTTTTTGCACTGATAACTATATTACTAGAAGCTTTTTCAAAAATTACAAATGGAAACTATTCAAACAGACATGTTTTCGGCAGAAAGTGAAAGATTTTATTTTATTTATCTTTTTTTTTTAAGATTTTATTTATTTATTTGACAGAGAGAGACACAGCGAGAGAGGGAATACAAGATATTTTATTTATCTTTTATTATGTTATGTTAATCACCATACACTGCATCATTAGTTTTTGATGTAGTGTTCCGTGATTCATTGTTTGCGTATAACACCCAGTGTTTCATGCAATGTTTGCCCTCCTTAATACCCATCACCAGGCTAACCCATCCCCCACCCCCCTCCCCGCTAGAACCCTCAGTTTGTTTTTCAGAGTCCATAGTCTCTC
>NW_027823619.1:0-13507 GCF_054177405.1 Leptonychotes weddellii | reverse complement strand
CAGGGCACGTCTCTGCCCTTTGTGCTTCTAAAACCGCCAGCCGCTCCCTGTTCGCACACGCGACTCTGCCGCTTGGGGTTTCCACCCCGGGGGTTGCAGTTCACTAGCGTGACCCTGGAGCACCGGGTTTCCATCTTGGAGGCTGCAGTTCGCGTGCGCGTGACTGTCACTCCAGTTTCTGTCCAGGGGGCTGCAGTTTGCATGTGCGCGACCCCGCCGCTCTGGTTTTCCACCCCGGGGGTTCCCTAAAGTTCTTTCCTGACGCTACCAGTCTGCGAGTCTGTGCCCTGTCCGCAGCGTGTGAGGCTGTCACTCTCCGGCGGTGTAGGATCCCCATGTCCAGGCACCTTCCCGCTGCCGTTTATCCTCTGAAATCTGCCCGCAGAATCACGGCTCTCCACTTCGTACCTTAAAACCAACTGCCTGCGATATTCTGTTTGTAGAGATCCAGATCTTCCTACATCTCAGGCTGGTTTCGTGGGTGCTCAGAGTGGTCTGGTAGATATCCAGCTCAATTCCGGGGACCAGTTGAAATATGGTCCCCTACTCTGCCATCTTTACCCCCTCCTCCTCTTGAGAGTTCTGACTGATACAACCAATAATTAATTTTTTAATAGCAGAAGATATTATTCCTATTTTAATATTAAACAAACTGAAGTCTAAGTGATTTGTCTAAGGTGATACAAAGTGAAGGAGAGAACCAAGAATCAGAAGAAAGTTGATGTAAACCAGTAATCTAGTCATCACTGCTGGCTCATACAAAGAGATTGGAAAGCAATAATGTTTTCATTAAATTGATCCATTAGTTCTACTTGAGAAGGACAGAGAGTGTGAATCCTCTAAAAAGATTAATGGACTTCATTCTCATGCTATATGCAAATGTATCTTGTAAATTTCTAAGACATGGCCTGGAATTACTAAGCGCATAAAATATCAGGTAAACAAAAATCAAGTCTGCCCCATGAGTGACTTCACCCCAGAGGGAAAAGATGGTATAAAGTTGTCTTATCTCAATGAGTTGGTACAATGCCCTCACCCCTGCCACCACTGCCTGGGTGGTGAGGACCAACAAAACAAAATAAAACCACAGCAAACAAAACGATGACACCAGCACTCTGTTCTTTCTCATCATTGCCTTCAGTTATGTGACAAAATGGAAGGGCACTCACAAGTTCTCTAGAATATGAGAGATGCCCCATCAAGCAGACATTGTTTACCTTCTGGGAAGGACAGCCTGTTGGGTCCACTCTTGCAGGTGTTACCCTCTGGTGTGGTTTATGGGGTGTGTGTATATGTTTTTCTTTATAACTGACTCCACTGGCTGAGTTTTTCCCTGGGCAGGGAAGACTAGAAAAAAGTACCTTGTCTTTATGAGGAATGTGAAGCTACATCATGAAAAAGAGGTAGTAACAGCAATAGAATTTTGCAGAACAGAATCCAAACTTGCTGTGGGAATGAAGTGTGCTCTGTGGCTCTTGGCCACTTGCATGCCTACAACCCACATCACCAACCTTGCTATCACAGTCATCTCTTGGTTGTCCAGGAGGGCTGGGTCATGTGTCACTAGAGTGTAAAATCCACCAACAATCTTGATGTGTTATGGTGGGCTCTGACCTCTGGGGAGAATCACAGAACTCCCACATATGATTACCAGTAATCAGAAATTCTTCTCCATTGCTAGTTTATTACTATTTTAAAAATGAATTCTGGTTTAATGCTTTGCATTTGAAACGTGACTTCTGACTAAAATAGTTTTCTTGAGCTCCCATTCATTATTTAGGCTAAATGTCAGGTAGAAAACTGACACCTTAAAAAACCACTTTATAGCTATGTTTCTCAGTGGACATAGGAAAAATAAATCAGAAAATGGAAGCACCAGTGGCTGAGGAGATGAGTAATTACCATTTTGCTAAGAGATTACACCAATCAATTCAGGTTCATTTTTGAGTAGCCCACATCTCTCCATTTGGCCATGTTAAGTGTCTTTTTTCTAAAACTGCAAAATCAAATGCCCTTTTAATCTTTTATTAGAAGCCTCAGGGATATGTTTTATATCTGTATCTATCTCCTAATTTTTATGGCCTTCAGTTTTATCTGGCCTTCAGTTAATTATCGAATTCTTAATAATGATTTCTAGTGTTTTTGTTCCAAATACTAGGCTGAACATTTGTGAGATTAACTAATTTACTCTTCCCCAAAACTCAGGGTGATAGGTGCAATCATCCTCATTTTACAGGTAAGGAAACAGAGGCACAGGAAGGTGAGGGAGCTCAACGTCACATGGTTGGTGGATAAATAGAAGGGCCCTGATTTACACCTGGCAGCCGCACCCGAGACACACCCTCTGTGCTCATTAATCAGTCTGTGCCTTCTTTTATCTGGACCAGACCTGACTGCTCCATGGCAGGAGCCCCTGGGCCCCCAACAGGAGAAGCTGACTGACAGAGGCAGAGGAGAGGGAGTGGCCCCTGCCTGAGCACCAAGGGGTCTGGCTTCATTCCCAGTGATGACTAGCTGCATGGCCTTGGGCAGGCCACGTGGCTACCTGGACCTCCGTGTCCACATCTGTGCCCTGAAAGGGTCCCCAGCACCCTACCAAGCAGACAGCTGGAAGTGCACTGGATTGAACCTCACCACAGAACAAAAGCTGGGGGTTTCTATGGGAGAGCTGGGGGAACGGCTTGGCCCCGTGGTGCCTTCTTGGGAGAGAGTCAACCCCCGGAGAAGGTCTAACCTCCTTGGATCAGAGCTGCCTCTGAGCTCTCCACAAATGGGGTGGGGCCACTCTCTTGCCTGGGGGTCTGTGCTCTGACAGGCATGAGGAAGAGGTTCTGTCCTTGTCATCAGGGATGTGACACTCCAGCAGCACGCTCCCTTCCAAAAATAAGTTGCCTACAAAACTTCAGAATGGCTTTGTTTTGACAGCTGGGGTTCGTTCGTGCTTTCAGGATGGGTTCATTTTCAGCCTAAAAATTACTCATAAGCTAAATAGCAGCTTTCTTCATCCCACAGAAGGCAGTCCAAGCACAGGGAGGAGAGGAGGGGGTCTGAAGTCGTTGGGACTCCTAGTGGCCCACAGCGGTCAGAAAGGGACCCACGGCCCAGCCAGAGTGCCAACACCAGTGCCAAGGGCGATCAGAGCTGGCCGGCATGGGTGTTCCCGGAAGGAAGTGGGCTTCCACAGCCCACGGCTGACCAAATGACCGCCAGACTGCTTAGCAACTCACTTGTGGGGCAGACAGGGTTCCTGAAGCCCATGAAGATGTGCCACAGGGGTCTGTGGGCCCAACCATGCTTCACAAGTCACCGTCTTCTGCTGTGGCCGCACCTGTGACACAGCACTGCCCTGAGGGTCTCCGCATGTTTGGGCCTGACCTGCAAGCAAGCCAGGGGCAACTCTTCCTGCAAGAGATGGGCCTACAGCGGAATTCAGACCTGGTGAGGTCAGCCCCAGCCCATCCCCACCTCCGATTAAGTCATCTGACACAGCGGGACACGTCCTCCACACTGGTTTGGTTGGTGGGGCTCATGCAGGTAGCATGTGTGACAGCAGGAGGGTATCTGCCTGTCTCAAAATTGGAAACACACTGGCAGCCACTGAGAGGTTGGTTACAGAGCTTACAGTAGCACCCCTTCCAGTCTGCATTTTAGAGCACAAGGAAAGGCTTGCTTACTGCAGTGAGCCCAACTGGAGAGAAAATGATTCATAAACCAGGGATTCCTCAATTTAGAAAAAATTGCCTGGTTGTTCTAAAGAGCTTCACCCTCAAGATTTCTTTATATTGCACATGTCTGGGTTTTCACTGAAAATATAATTGTAACCCTATGTAATACATGCCTTGTTATGCTCTTAAATGGGTGGGACGTAGATAACACAGAACAAGTTCAAAATTCAGCTACAAACACACTTCCTGTAACGTCCCTGCTGCAGGCCAGGCCTAGCTGCTGCTGTTGTTGGTCATTCTGTCAGGTCAGCTGTTCCTTTCAGACCAGCTCCCCAAAGCCTTAAGTATAAAGGTTGTGCCATTCACGTGGATTTGATCAAATGGTTCACTGCCAGGTGGGCTCTGGCTGCTGGTGAGCTCAGTGTGGAACCAGAAGGCAGACCCTCAGGTCACACTCCCCTCTGCTGGGCACACCCCACAGCCTCCTGCCAGTGCTATCCCTGACCTCTCTCTGCAGGACACCTGGACAAGCCAAAAACCACCTGAGGCCTTAGCCTCACGGAGACTGGAGAGGCCACCACAAGTCAGCACATCGGATCCAAGCAACGCTGACAAAGGGGTTGGGAAACCAGAGTCCTTGTGCCAGCTCCAATGCTGATGCTTGCTGTGTGACCCCTGGCAAACCTCTCAACATCTCTGAGTCTCAGGAGCATCACTGAAAAAGAGGAATTTAATGAAAAGATCTTCAGAGGCTCTTTCCAGTTCCAATATTCTATTACTCTGTGGACCTGAAACTATTTCATCCATACACAGAAAGTTAACTTTCTTCTGGCCTATAAAGTGAAGAATTTCTCAGAAGTCATGGGAGTGAAAACTCATTGACAACAGTTTTCCCAACTTCCTTTAGTCTACAAATATCACCAGATGCTTTCTAGAAGCAAGGCACTCTTCAGGGTCTATAGATCAGGGCTCTGAGACTTTTTGGAAATCAGGACTCAGCACACAACACCCATCATTTTCCCAAAATATACTGATCCCTCCTGTATGCAATGCATGCTGATCTAGTCTATTCTACTTCATTCTGTGTCTGCTATTCGATCTAAAAAAAGGTTGGTCCAAATCCACTAAATTGGTTTGGTGACTCATGATTGGGACACCTTTGAACGTGTGGTTTGAAAGATACTGCTGGAGCCAGTGGTCCCAGAAACGGTATGCTGACACCAAGGAGAGCACTGAAGGGAAGCAAGGCACCAGTCAGAGGGGCTGTCATGGAGCGAGACACAGTTACCTGAGCAGGAAGAACAGAGACAGTGAGGGGTCCAGAACTCAGAGGTGGGAAGGAGCACAGCTAACCTCCTTTGATCAGACCTTAAATCCCATCTTCCTAGCTAGTACCCAACAACTCAAACTATACCTTCTTAGCCAGCATCCAACAACTCAAACTGCTCAACAGTGTGTGGCTGATCTCAAGGCTCTTCTAGATCTGCCTTGCTCCCTCCCACCTGCTCCTGGGCTCCTTATCTTTGGGAAACATCCCTCAGCCTGGAATGTCCTCCTACCTGTCAGGCAGAACCTTCCCCCCCTCCCCCCCCCAGGAAACTTCCCTGTCCCCAGACCTGTCACACTCTATCCCAGTTGCCTGCTTACCAGCCTGCATTCCAGTACTAGACTCAGTGTCCCTCCATGCCAGGGCAGAATCTTCTCTCGCTATAGACTCCCAGGGCCCAGCACTCTGCCTGGACCACATACATGCACCTTGTAATAAACAGGAGAGAGAGGGATGAGTGAGTGACTTCTAGTCAGAAGGCCGGGGAAAGCTTCCTGGCTTTCAGGAGGGCCATGATCTTCTACTTCCTTCCTCAGTCACTGCTGCTAGTCACTGACCGTGGCCTCTGTCTGGGGGCACAGTGCTCTCTTTCCGATGACTTTCCCATGGAGTTGACCCCGAGCAATAACTGATCCATATCATCTGGTGCTGAATGTTCACAAGGCCTCAGAAACAGAAAAGTCATGGATGGACATGATGGGTGGTATTTGATGGTTGTTTCAAGCACAGAAATGGATTTAAGCACGAAGGGGTTAACTCAAATACTACAGATCATCTTAAAATTCTTCCAAGATTTTCTTTCCACTCTGTGATCTGTGGGTACCAAAAGATGACTCCAAAAGTTGTATCCAGTCCCTTCTTCAGAAACACTAGACCCAAGTCCTTGGATGGGAAGACCTCCAATGATGCCCACCGGCTGTACCTTCTGAAGATTGTAACTTTCATGATTTCCATATTCTGGGGTCTTTCTCATGCCTTGGGGTCTTCTCTGTGCCCTGAGGTCCTCCTCATGCCCCGGGTGCCTCTACTGTTTCCAACCTGGGAGACAGGGAAGGGATCCATCCAGCCTGGAGTACCCTGGAGCTATACAATATATGTCTTTCCCAGGTCTTCTTGGAGGAGGGCCCTCTTCCATCCCCAACAGATCTGTCCCCAAGCAGAACAGATCCCCGATCAGCCCAAATGGCTCCAGATGCTGGAAGAGTCCCTAGTGTTGTCCACGGCTCTGAGTGAATCCCTGGATCAGAACTCCCCCATCTCAGGCCCATCCTCTGTGTACCCTTGTCCTGGCATAGGTGCCAGGAAGCCCTCCAGTCTTTCACTGTGGGCTCCAGGGCCGAGGTACAGGGGTATACCTCTGGACTGGGCACTGCTAGCAGAAGTGGGCCACTCTCCAGGAGGCTGGAGCTGCTCTGTGCCAGCAGCCGGGCCACAGGGCAGCCCCTGCAGGAAGCCATAGGACCAGGAAGATGGGCAGGAAGAGCCTCTGGGAGAGAGGCTGGAGGCTGCACACTCTGGCAGAAGCCCTGGGCCCAGAGAAGAGCTCTGGCTCAGGATCCAATTTATAGAAAGAGTCCCCACCCTGTCAGCCCTTGAGTCTCTCTGGAGGCCTCAACCCAAAAGTGGGCCAAGCAGGGCCGATGAGCAAGGCCTGCCTGCAGCAGGGCTGAGAAGCCCAATCCCCAAGGGTAGAACCAGCAGAGCGTCAGCCTCCCAGGGATCTCCACAGCAATCAAAGCACGTGAGCCAGGTGTGCGGGGCCTCTTTGTATCCCACATGCTGGGTTGCCTGGGAATAAATCTCCCATGCTCCTAGGAGACAATCACCCCTGCCGCTACCTCAGGGGCCAGGAGACCCATCAGTCAGTCTTCTCTCTTGTGCCCATGCTTCCAAGGGCACAAGAATTCCAGAAGAGCTCGGCACTGTGAAAACACACAAGTGCTGTGGTTTGGGTCTCCACGGGCAGCAGGGCTGGGAGCTCCGCCTTTTTCAGAGGAAAATTCATTAACAGAAACAACCTGGAGAATACTACAAATTACTTAAAAAAATCCTTCCACTGTAATTAGAGATGGGCACATCTGTGATGGGGTTACCCAGAAATAGATGTGAAGCCAACTGCTGTGTTTTCAAAGTTGGGGAAATCTGTTCAGTTGCGGTCCCGGCGGGGGTGGGGGGGTGGCGTGGCACAAGGGGCACAAGGCCCCACTCGGGCTGGCTTGGAGCACACCACATGGGTTCACGGGAACAGCTACCATTTTGGCTCTTCTGCTAGGAATGGCAACTGTGGATGTTTTGCGCTTTACTATAAGGTAGGAGAAATTCTACTGGGAATACAAAAGGAAAAACCATTAACAGGTGTTTTTTTCAGACTAGTGCTTTTTTTTGTTTATGCTTTGTTTGAGAGGGGAGAAGTGAAAACCACACATAACACGTGGAAGGACGATGTACAGTATTTCTCCACTGGGGTTTGAGGTGGACGATTACTGCCATCCCCACGAACACGTGCTCGCTTCATCTGGCAATGTCCATTTCACTTCCCATGTGGGAGCACAGCATGGACAGCCCCGGGCCGCGGGCAGTCAGCGCCCAGCCCTGAGCGTGGCCGCTCCAGGCTGGCGTCGGCTGTGCATTTCTGCTGCCCGAGTGAAGTGCACATCTCTGCTGCTTTCCTTCTGGAAGCAGGGCTTCCTTCCACAGTGCCTTTCATCAGGAGGGACCCTCTGGGTGTCCCCTGGACTCAACTCTTCCTTGCTGATGTAGGAGAACTGTTAGCAGAGAGTGAACCCTGAGTGAAAACAAAATGCCCGCTAAGTGTCTAATAGGCTGGGAATGTTGAGAGCAGGCCCAGCACTGGTTTTCCTTAGCAACACGCTTAAGAGGGCAAGATGGTGAGTAATATCGCTCTCCATGTAGACTCCTCCCAGCCTGACTCTATTGTCATGAGCCCTCCTGACACTAGCCCTATCTCTTTTGCAAACTAGACAGAGGGAATTTTTTGGTAAAAAACCAGAAATGTTTACAAAACTATGATTGCCCTCCCCTTTCCAAGTCCATCCCCTGTTTAAGGCCTGTAGGATCTAGTCTTCCAGGAAGCATGGCCAAGTGAGAGGGTGGGCTTGCACCCCCACTTCTGCCTCCCGATGAGACCCAGCTACACCTCCTAACCAGGCTGCAAGGTGGAAGGGAGCAGACCAAGACCTAAGGGATCTGCAAACAGACATGGACACAAACCACAGAGCAACCATTTCACTTCGTGCCTGGGACCCTGCTGGTCTCAAGGGGACTTGAGCTGTGCTGGCTGAGAGCACAGTAACAGTGGCTATGACTGAGGCCTCTTCTACACTCCCAAGCTTGGGCATAATATTCCTCCGGACCAGGTGAGACAGGTGGTGACGAGGCCTGAGCACCACTGATCCGAGGTCTCTGAGGAATCTGGTGTGCACAGCTCTGAGAGGCCTCTGGGCTCCTGCTGAGCACAGGATGTGAGCTGGTGGGCATGCCTCCAGGGCACTGGGCAAGTGGACTGGGCAGCCAATGCTGGTTTTGGTACTGTTCCTCAAGGGACAGGAGAGGTTGTCCTGGCCCTGAATACACCATCCTGTGTGGCAGGCCTCAGCCCAACTCTGCCTCGCACACTCTCATCAGAAGACTGGTTTTAGGGCGCCTGGGTGGCTCAGTCAGTTAAGCATCTGTCTTCGGCTCAGGTCATGATCCCAGGGTCCTGGGATCGAGCCCCACATTGGGCTCCCTGCAGGGAGCCTGCTTCTCCCTCTCCCTCTGCCGCTCCCCCTGCTTGTATGCACTCTCTCTCTATCAAATAAATAAATAAAATCTTAAAAAAAAAAAAAGGAAGACTGGTTTTATATAGAAAGGTTTTCAAAGATCCACATCATGTGGTAGAGCCAAGAGGGAATGAGAATACGTTGTTCATACAGCAAGGCAATGAAGAGAGTAGCTCCCAGCTGGAGATGTGGGTCCGCACTGTCCAGGACAGCAATGGGCAGTGCAGTGGCCCGTGAGCCCTGCAGATGTCTCCCTGGGTTTTAAAGACTGATTGTGAAAAATGGCAAAACACCTCATCAACATTTTTCTTATACAGATTACATGTTGAAATGATAATATTTTTAGATACTGGGTTTAATAGATTATACGATTAAAATGAATTTCACCTTTTATTTTATTTTAAAAATTATTTTAACTTGTTAAAAATGTGGCTACTAGAAGATTTTAAATTAGGTAGCTTGAATTATAGTTTTATTGGGCAGCACTGATTTAGAAATCTGGCCTCTAATCCTGGCTAATCCAGTGTGTAGCTGGGTAGTAACAGAGCCAAGCTCACTGGACTGATTTCTTTTGTGAAATAAGCCCAATTTCCTTCACAAGTTAAAAGACTAGCTGAAAATGCTGTCTATACCAACCATCAGACCAGCATCCCCCTCTTGTTTCTCCTCAGAAAACAGGCCTGTCCCACGTGGTTGAACAGGTTGTAGATTGTACAAGGATGACACATTGAAGGGAAGGGAAGCTGTTCACACTGTACATAAATAGATTTATATATTTATTATTATTATATCCTGGTACCTGGCAATAAGTATCTTGTTCCAACAAAATGAGTATATTACAGTGATTTTCCAACAGACAGAATTAGAGCATTCTGAGGAAGCGATACTTTTTTTCTGATTTGCATAAAAGCTATAGCTGGGCTCGGGTCAGCCCTACCAGAACCTGAAGACTGCCTGAATTCCACTCCAAGGACAGCTGCTTTGCTGGTTTGGCCTCCATCTCTGTCATAGGCCCGAAGCATCTGAGGGCAAGAACTTGGTGCCCTAATTCAAGCCTTAGTTTTACAAAATGTCATTGATGTCTGGTGCCAAAGAATTAAATAACCAGCTGGGCCACAGCCAGGACTCGCCCAGGATGGGCCACTTACCTTTTCATTTTTCTTGTCATCTGGTTTGCATCCAGTGTTGGTGGGGCTGGACGATGACAGGCCACTGGCAGGCCCCCCTCCGGCCTCCCCGTTGAGGTTGGCGGCACTGACATTGGGAGGTGTGACGGCGGACGCTGCGGATGTGAGTGGGATGGCTGGTCGGGGGCACGGGGCCCCGATGACCGTCTGCACGGGAGGCTGGTGCACGTGCTGCGGGGACACCACCGAGTGGGGCCTGAGGCTGGCGGCGGGCAGGCGGGATGGGGAGTTCTGGGTGCGCAGGGGCGACACGGTGGCCGTTGGTCGGTCCTGGGCCTGGGCTGAAGAGTGGGCAGCTGGAGCATGAGGTTGGAGAGAGAGTAGGGTTTCAAGGTTAGTTTGCCACGGCAATACAATCGCCACAGACTCGTTCCTCGGGCTCACAGCCTCTCTGCTGTGAAAACATCTTTTCCAAGGTTGCCACGAGCGTGGGCATATTCCCAGCTTCCCATGAAGCCTTCTAACTGGTTTCTTCTGCTAAGATGAACTAATACACTCACAAGTTCTCTTGCAACGCCCTTGTGAAAACGTTCATAAAAATAAGGCCTGTGACAATCCTGAAGAAGCCCCAAGATGCCCCAGAACTATTAGACACCACTCCCTGTAAGGTGATCACTGCCAACAGCCTGGCCCTGGTTGGTCTCGACCCCAGAGCTGTAACCCGGAACTCTGTTCACACTTGGTATTTGAGCCGGCTGAGCTCGGGCCGAGCACGTGCGGCAGCTTTAGCTGATGACAGTCACAGGAGGAAGGCAGCTGCAGCCTTGGGGCGAGCCATCACCCCTCTCACCGCGATCTGCCGGTGGCTGTCGCCTTGCCTACACCCCGAAACAACAGTTTCTGGATTTATAGAACAGGAACCTCACAATGACGAATCTGCCCCTACTGCCAGCAAAAATGCCTCCTAAGGATGGTAAGGGTCTGAAGGCCTGACATTTGTAAAAATCCACCATTTGAAAACATAAAGTCCCTTCTAAACACAGCACCGAATTAAAATGAATCTTGCTGCAGCTTGTGTTAGTGATTTTGAAGAACTGTCTCCTTACCAATCAGAGAAGAAACATACAGGGGGACAGAGTGAGGCACACGGGAGGAACGGTGATTTGTGGCCTGGGCTGGTGACCCAAAGGGAAACACGGGTTGTGGCAGCCCACATCACTTCATACCATTTGTCCCATGCAACATTGGGCAACTCAGATTACAGCATTTTTGCACTGTCACCCAGAGAAAAATTACACCTCACACTGTCCTTACTTTCTACCACCAGAATTCATGGCATTCGTGGCTTTGCAATATGAAAAAATACACGTGATAAAGCAAAACAGTATTCTCAGCCCCCAAATATGCCTTGAATAGATCTACTCATAAATCCTCACAGCATTTCCCTGGCGTGTGAAGTAACTCGGTGCGACCAACCAGAGCCCTGTCACATGCAAGGCAGGCCTCTTCCCTCTGACGGCATTGCATGGGAAGAGCCGTGAGAGCTAGTTATGTGATCCCGGGATCTCCGGGATGCAGGGACTGTCGCTGCTGCCTCTGTTTCTAGGAGGTGAAATAAATAAAGACTGATTTATGGTTTTAAAAGTATTCAGGGTTTGGGGTGGGTTTGAATCCTCACTCAATGTGGCCCCACATTTCAAAAGACCAGGTTAGGCAACTATGCAGATCGATGAAGCCACTGGGCTCAGTCAGCCCGAGGTAACCCGTGACTTGGACAGTGCTCCTGGGACCATCTGTCTGCCTCTCCCCAGCTGTCTGAACTCTCCTTCACCCCAGCCCCCCGGCCCTGGAACGAGAAGTCGTGGCTGGGCCAGGCAAGAGCAATCACTTGGGCTCGAGAGCCTGCAGGGGCTGCTCCAGATTCTTCTGCTGAGTCCCACACCACTCCCCTCCACTTCTGGCTGGCTTCTACATGCCTGCCACATCACCCTGCCAAACCCAATGCAAAAGAAGAGAGGGTGTTCCAGAAAGTTCTAAGCCTGCCTGCCAGGCAATCTCTTTGACATCCTCCCGTGTTCCTTCCCTCAGCCACTCCAGTCTCCTGGCTGTTCCCCCAACACAGGCTCTCTCTCACCTCAGAGACTGTGGCACAGAACGCTCTTCTCCAGAGTCACACGTCCCCTCACCTGCTTCCATCACCACAGACACTGCCCTCCCAGAGAGCCCTGTTGTTGCCCACCCACCGAACAGTGCAAGCTGCTGCTCTGCAATCCCAGCCTCTCTTGCCCTGCTTCCATTTCCCTTTCCTCCCAGGGCACTATCTGCTCTTAACAGTCTCTATGATATGCCTCTTCATTGTGTGTTGACTCCGCCCACTACAAGCTGAGCTCCACGAGGGAGCGACACTTGCTGTGTAGTTCATGAATATATTCCAAACAGCTGGACTGGTGTGCAGCATGCACCAGGTGCTTGATAAATTTCTTGAATGAATGAACAAGTCTTTGAGGAAAGAGAACCTCAATTAAAATATCTCTTCAGATTTTACAGAATTGAACCACTGGAGAAGATAAAAATCCTCTATGAGAAAGAGGAGCATGACTCACTACACTAGCTGGTAGAAGAATGTGGGATTCCACTGATCCTCGGTAGGATTTATCCTCAGGTTCACTCACCCTGTGCCACCCAACCTCGGACTGACCTAGACTGCTATCGCTCTAGTCATCCTACTGGTTAGCAATGCCAAAGCAACCTGCCTGACAGAGGCACGCAGTCTGAGAAAATGCTCTTACTCCATAGTCTCTGTTCCCCTTTGCCTCTCCTCTGTAAACCTTTGGCATGCTCCAGCAACTCTGGAGTACCTAAATCCCATTGGATGTCACTCAGTTCACTGCTGTGTCATCCCACATGTGCTTTATACTTTATTTTATTTTTTTTAAACATTTTTAACATTTTATTCTATTCTTTACTCTTTTTTTTAATTCTTATGTTAATCCCCATACATTACATCATTAGATTTAGATGTAGTGTTCCATGATTCATTGTGCATAACACCCAGTGCTCCATGCAGAATGTGCCCTCCTCAATACCCATCACCAGGCTAACCCATCCTCCCAACCCCCTCCCTTCTAGAACCCTCACTTTGTTTTTCAGAGTCCATCATCTCTCATGGTTCGTCTACCCGTCTGATTTCCCTCCCTTCATTCTTCCCCTCCTGCTACCTTCTTCTTCTTCTTTTTTTCTTAACATATATTGCATTATTTGTTTCAGAGGTACAGATCTGAGATTCAACAGTCTTACACAATTCACAGCGCTTACCAGATCACATACCCTCCCCAGTGTCTATCACCCAGTCAACCCATCCCTCCCACCTCACCCCCCACTCCAGCAACCCTCAGTTTGTTTCCTGCGATTAAGAATTCCTCATCAGTGAAGTCATATGATACATGTCTTTTTCTGTTTGACTTATTTCACTCAACATAATACCCTCCAGTTCCATTCACATCGTTGCAAATGGCAAGATCTCATTCCTTTTGATGGCTGCATAATATTCCATTGTATATATATATACCACCTCTTCTTTATCCATTCGTCTGTTGATGGACATCT
>NW_027823618.1:1195-2000 GCF_054177405.1 Leptonychotes weddellii | reverse complement strand
CCACACTAAAGGCATAGCTAAAGAGGAGACCTCTCCACCAACAGGGGTGAAATTGATTATATATGTTATACCTTCATTTAAAAAAATAATGGTGAAATAAAGACTCAGATAGATTTATTCTGAAAAACATTTCTCTCCTTTAAACCTGCAACTCATGTTAAAAATGTTAAGGTTCCATCTGACACCAGATGGAAATCTAATTCTGGAGGATGGATCAAAGAACATGAGAAGGTGTAAACATTAGAGCCTTTTAAAAGTTATTTTATACACGTACATATATATACCAGTATGTTGTATGTATGTATATGTCTGTGTATCTTTAAATCTCTTTAAAAAGGATTCACTGTTGGAAGTAAAAAACAAAAAATAATGATGTAATGTGGATTGTAAAGGATAACTAAAGGAATACTTTATGATAATGAGAAGATATATTAGTAATATAAATATACTACTTCACAGTTCATACATTGTGAAAGCATGGAATAATTTTTGAAAGTAAGTTAAGTGGGTTAAAATTGCATATTTAGCAAGCACTAAAAATAATACAAAGAGGCATCACCAAAATGGCAATAACAGATATCAGGTGAAGTATGAAAATATTCTTGACAAACCTCCCAAAGAACAGAGAAAGAGAACAAACAAAAAACAAATGGGAAAAAATAAAAATAAAAATAAAAATGTGATGCAGAAGAATGAAACTGGTCCTTACACCACACACAAAAATAGACTCAAAATGGATGAAAGACCTAAATGTGAGACAGGAGTCCATCAAAATCCTAGAGGAGAACACAGGCAGCAACCTCTT
>NW_027823618.1:0-1095 GCF_054177405.1 Leptonychotes weddellii | reverse complement strand
GGACTTCATCGAGATAAAAAGCTTTTGCACAGCACAGGAAACAGTCAACAAAACCAAAAGACAACCGACAGAATGGGAGAAGATATTTGCAAATGACGTATCAGATAAAGGGCTAGTATCCAAAATCTATAAAGAACTTATCAAACTCAACACCCAAAGAACAAATGATCCGATCAAGAAATGGGCAGAAGACATGAACAGACATTTTTCCAAAGACGACATCCAAATGGCCAACAGACACAGGAAAAAGTGCTCAACATGGCTTGGCATTAGGGAAATCCAAATCAAAACCTCAATGAGATACCACCTCACACCAGTCAGAGAGGCTAAAATTAACAAGTCAGGATATGACCGCTGTTGGCGAGGATGCAGAGAAAGGCGAACCCTCCTACACTGTTGGTGGGAATGCAAGCTGGTGCGGCCACTCTGGAAAACAGTATGGAGGTTCCTCAAAAAGTTGAAAATAGAGCTACTGTACAACCCAGCAATTTCACTACTGGGTATTTACCCTAAAGATACAAATGTAGTGATCTGAAGAGGTACGTGCACCCCGATGTTTCTAGCAGCAATGGCCACAATAGCCAAACTATGGAAAGAGCCAAGATGTCCATCAATAGATGCATGGATAAAGAAGATGTGGTATATATATACAATGGAATATTATGCAGCCATCAAAACGAACGCAATCTTGCCATTTGCAACGACGTGGATAGAACTAGAAGGTATTATGCTAAGTGAAATAAGTCAATCAGAGAAAGACATGTATTATATGATCTCATTGATATGAGGAATTCTTAATCTCAGGAAACAAACTGAGGGTTGCTGGAGTGGTGGGGGTGGGGAGGGATGGGGTGGCTGGGTGATAGACATTGGGGAGGGTGTGCTCTATTGTGAGCACTGTGAATTGTGTAAGACTGATGAATCACAGACCTGTACCTCTGAAACAGATAATACATTGTATGTTAAAAAAAAAAAAAGAAGATAGTAGGAAGGGAAAAATGAAGAGGGGGAAATCGGAGGGGGAGATGAACCATGAGAGACTATGGACTCTGAGAAACAAACTGAGGGTTCTAGAGGGGAGGGGGGTGGAGGGAT
>NW_027823617.1:0-274 GCF_054177405.1 Leptonychotes weddellii | reverse complement strand
TCATGACCTGAGCCGAAGGCAGTCGCTTAACCAACTGAGCCACCCAGGTGCCCCACCATGAATTTTTTTTAATTCTTCTTTAATTTCCTGGTTGACCCATTCATGCTTTAGTAGGATGCTCTTTAGCCTCCATGTATTTGAGTTCTTTCCCACTTTCCTCTTGTGACTGAGTTCTAGTTTCAAAGCATTGTGGTCAGAAAATACGCAGGGAATGATCCCGTTCTTTTGGTACCGGTTGAGACCTGATTTGTGACCTAGGATGTGATCGATTCTG
>NW_027823616.1:0-274 GCF_054177405.1 Leptonychotes weddellii | reverse complement strand
CGCTCTATCACCTGCAGTGCCCCCCACCACAGCAGTGAGTCCTGGAAGCCATGCTTGTGAGACATGGCTCTCCCTTTATCCCCCCCACCTGCACCCCACTGTCTCAGCTGTCCCGGCCACAGCGGGCACCCCACCCAAGATGGGAGAATGAAAGATCTCCTGTGAGACAGCGGGGAAGGGAAAGAACGAGGAAAAGAGAGAAATGAGAATACGGAGGGAGACAGAAATGCGTATGTGCATGCATGGGTGCAGGCATGCACGTGGGCGGTGTTGG
>NW_027823615.1:0-274 GCF_054177405.1 Leptonychotes weddellii | reverse complement strand
TACTCTAATTCCCATCAGAATGGACTGGTTTTTATATTCAGAGTTTCAGCCTGCATTGATTGGCAACTGGGAGCACTTCCTCAAATATGTATTTGCTCTGAAATCTTACACCTTCTGGGTTATTTCTTGTGCCAAGCAGATTAGATTAATTGGAGCAAAACAGGAAGCAATTGTTTGTTATATATCCAAATGACTTCATTTCTGGTTAATAATCAAAGTCCCCAAAATTGTATTAATTATTGCTTCATCATTCTACATATGTGATGAGGAAAAG
>NW_027823614.1:0-274 GCF_054177405.1 Leptonychotes weddellii | reverse complement strand
TTATTACACCCTGATCTGTGAAAGAGAGTGCTAGAAAAGGTTCCCAGGAGTGTTCTGGCATCGAGGAGCAGAAAGAACTTGTTCCATCAGGAGAAAGTCTTTGTCACTGAGGGCCTTGAAAGCATGCAGAGGACTTCCCAGTCCACAAAAGATGATCACTAATCACTGGTTTTGCCCCTCTGATGAAGATGGGAGAGAACGACAAAGTTAATTTCCCAGAGATTGTCTGAGCTAGGATGCTCAGGGAAAATATAATTGAAAGATACCATTGCTG
>NW_027823613.1:0-274 GCF_054177405.1 Leptonychotes weddellii | reverse complement strand
GGTGTGTGCCTCAGTGTCCTCTCTCCTGAAACAGTGCTGCTTTCTCCATCAATGGGGGCATTAGATGAGGTAACATCCGTAAAGCTCATGCAACTGCCCAGCGCATGGGGGTGCTTCACGTGTAGTAGCTAGAATTCCAGTCATTCCACCGATATAACGTGAAATATTGTGAATACAATTATTATTTTTATTATTTTATTTATTTATTTAAAGATTTTATTTATTTATTTGACAGAGAGAGACGCAGCGAGAGAGGGAACACAAGCAGGGGGAG
>NW_027823612.1:0-274 GCF_054177405.1 Leptonychotes weddellii | reverse complement strand
GCCTGGGTGGCTCAGTTGGTTAAGCGACTGCCTTCGGCTCAGGTCATGATCCTGGAGTCCCGGGATCGAGTCCCGCATCGGGCTCCCTGCTCAGCAGGGAGTCTGCTTCTCCCTCTGACCCTCCTCCCTCTCATGCTCTCTGTCTCTCATTCTCTCTCTCGCAAATAAATAAAATCTTAAAAAAAAAAAAAAAAAAGAAGGAGGCAGCCTCTAGGGCTGGAGGTGGAAGCCAGGTGCTAAAGTGATGGGCAGAGAATGAGGTGGAGGCATTCTT
>NW_027823611.1:0-274 GCF_054177405.1 Leptonychotes weddellii | reverse complement strand
GTTCCATTGATCTATGTGTCTGTTTTTGTGCCAGTACCATGCTGTCTTGATGATGACAGCTTTGTAATAGAGCTGGAAGTCCGGAATTGTGATGCCGCCGGCTTTGCTTTTCTTTTTCAACATTCCTCTGGCTATGCGGGGTACCCAAGTATTTTTGAACTATATACTCTTAGGCTAAAGAAAATAAAAAGCTGAAAATACATAGTAAACTATTATCAGTAGGGGTTTTTTTCTTTTAGCGGTATAGGCTTAAAAATTCTGAAACTATTTTAGG
>NW_027823610.1:0-274 GCF_054177405.1 Leptonychotes weddellii | reverse complement strand
GTCACAGCCCCGGGGCCTGGCCGCAGCAGCTGCCTCCTCGGGATGGGAAGCTCATGGGAAGCTCAGAGGGCCCCGGGGTCCCCTGAAAGAGCCCCCGCCTCACTGCTGGGTTTGTGAGGGCCCGAGCCACCCTCCCAGCACACTGTGGCAAACAGTGATCCAGTCAGCACAGAGCGAGTGCCTGCTGTGTATGGGGCACTGCACCTGCTGCCAGGGACAGACACGGACACGCGCGACTGGTGAGCACAGGCACGGAAGGCTTCCTGGAGGAGGC
>NW_027823609.1:0-274 GCF_054177405.1 Leptonychotes weddellii | reverse complement strand
GTTTCAGTCTTGATTTCTGGAGAACGTTTCTGAAGGTTGGCCCAGGAGATGGTAGTATAGTATAATGATTAGGATGCAGACAGATCTGGGTTCAGTTCTTCCACTTATTAGCTATGTAACCTTAACACAAATTCCACATCAGGAAAAACAGTGATCATATTACATGTCACAAGCTTTTTATCTTCAGGGGTCATCTGCTCTTTTTTTTTCCAGATTAGAGCCCAGTATCACAAGTCCATCTGATTTTCTTAAATAAAAAGGCTATGGATAGGTG
>NW_027823608.1:0-274 GCF_054177405.1 Leptonychotes weddellii | reverse complement strand
CGCACTGCCTTCCCTGACACATACCGCGGAGGGTGAGGAGGAGGTGAGGTGGCCTGGAGTGGATGCACTCCCTCAGCCCCACAGCCTGGAGAACTCAGCCGTCGTTGGCTTCCCGCGTGGAAGCGTGCACGCACGGCCCCCTCTTCCTCTCCCAGGGTGTCCACCTCGGGGCCCTGCTGTCTCAGTGCTGCGTGAGAGTGGGCACTTGGTAGCCGTTAAGAAGTGCACCCTGCTTACATTTCCTTCCACACTTGAGCCTCTGGTTTCATCATCG
>NW_027823607.1:0-2531 GCF_054177405.1 Leptonychotes weddellii | reverse complement strand
GTCTATCACGCAGGCAGTCACAGAGTTCTGCCATTTTGATGCCAAAATATTTCTCAGCTCCATTAATTTTCCTGGCCACTACCTTGTTCAGGCCTCATCTTTCACCTGGATTACTGTGGCAGCTTCCTAATGCTGCCTGCCTTTTATTACTGCACTCCCCCATCCACTCTCCCGATGGTAGCCAGAGTACTCTTTCCAGACACCGATCAGATCCTGTCCCCTCTTTGTTTACAACAAGTGCAGCGCTTCTCGTTGTCCACCTAGTGAACCCCCTGATGTGATTTTACAAGACCTTCATGATTTGGCCCCTACTTTTACATGTCATCTTCCCCTGCCTTCCCCACTGCTCACCGGTCCCTTTCCTTCTCTCCTAGTCCTAGCCTCCCATCTTCTCACAGGAGTTTCCTGCTGTTCCCTTAACCCTCTTGACCTAGTTTGAAGGAGGAGAGAATGTCCCCATGAGAAAGAAAAGAAAAATGCCAGGATGCTCTCATTTCTTCTTACTTTGAGAAATCACCTCTCTTCTCATTTTCCTAATAAATCTTTCAGTGTTTCTTCTAAAGAAGCTGGAGGTAGGTGATGGTCACTGAACCAGTCAAGAGGTGACTACGTCATCACCTGTCTTTAGGATGACGGGATACCAGATACCCGTGGACTTCAGCTCTGTGGGCTTCGTGGACCCCCAGCTGATAAGAAAAGCCCCATTTAATGTCACTTTACATTAGTTGAACTCGGCCTGCTTATGTGACTCTATGAATTTGTAGCTGACTAACGGAGAACTGAAATAATCATCTTTTAAAATAACTAGGTTATATGTGTCATAGATTATGTTAAATATCTTGTCTTATTCTATGGTATGTTTTATGCCATGTCAGATGTCATAAAGATGTCAACTGTATGACAGGGTTAATTTGTTAGAGGGCAATATTTTCTGAATATGTATTTTAAGATGTAATGAAAACATGAAATTAGACACTTTTTCTCCTGCTTTGCTGGCCCTTATCAAGCTTATACCCTCATCATGGAGCTTTGCTTTCCACAAGATTTTTTTTTCTCCCTCTCTTAAGGGTTTTCTGTAATTGAGACACATAACCTATTCCTGACCTGTGGTACAATTGCAGTGTATTACCTAAAAGTAGTATTTTAGTCATTGTAGACATTATGGAGTTTTGAGAATCAAAGCTGTTTATGGTAAAATACCTTAATTTTCTATATCTGCTTTTATCTTTACAGTAAGTAGAGAAAGTTGTAATAGACCAAACTCGTTATGACGCTTTTAGTAATGCAATGAACCGAATATTTTAGGCACTTGGAACACATTTCTGAAATCCTTGATCAATACTAATTTCAGAAAATATTCAGATTCTCATCTCTTTGACTTGACATATTTGTGGAATTTTTTTTGAAGAGGATTACATAGCTAAGAAGAAGAGATTGCATACAAAAAAAGTATTTAAAAACTTTTTAGATCATTTTAGAGTTCTGAAAGGTTGCAAAAATAGTGCAAAGTTCCTGTGTACTATTCCCCCAGTCTCCTTATGTTAACATCTTTTATAACTATAATAAAATTCATTTTAATAAAAATACTATTTTCATATAAAGATCTGTATAGCTGAGATTATTGCCATCTGTCTTTCTAGTTATTTTATTTTTATTCCTAGTTATCTTTTTTAGATTTAAACTTCAAGAATGTAAAATATAGGTCTAATTGGATTTGAACCCTAGCAAAGGCTATTTATTACCACCACTCAACACTTAATAGTTCAGTTACCTATTTTATTAGGTTTTATTCATTTGTGTTACATTTTTATTCTGTACCTCCTATGGATGAAACTCTTGCAAAGTCCCTCCCCACAATGAACTTCCCTTCTAGGTGGGAAACACAAAAAGACAGAACAAATGAGATAGACAATTACAATACCAACATGATAGATGTTATAATACAATAAAGTTACTTCAATAGTTAAGAGAGCATACAAGACATGACTCTAACCTAGTCTGGGGAATCAGCAAAGACTTTCACTGAAGTGACTTTAAATTGTGACATGAAGATAGTAGGAAGTATACCAGTAAAGAATGGAAGGGAGATTATTTCAGGCTGGGGAACAAGAATGGGAAAGGCTGGGAAGTGAGAGATGGGAAAGGGAAGGAGGAGAGAGGAGAGAGAGAGAGAGAGAGAAGTATTTGCCAGAAAGGGAAAGTAAATTAGGAAGCAAAAAGTAGGGGCCAGATCATGAAGGTCTTGTAAAATCACATCAGGGGGTTCACTAGGTGGACAACGAGAAGCGCTGCACTTGTTGTAAACAAAGAGGGGACAGGATCTGATCGGTGTCTGGAAAGAGTACTCTGGCTACCATCGGGAGAGTGGATGGGGGAGTGCAGTAATAAAAGGCAGGCAGCATTAGGAAGCTGCCACAGTAATCCAGGTGAAAGATGAGGCCTGAACAAGGTAGTGGCCAGGAAAATTAATGGAGCTGAGAAATATTTTGGCATCAAAATGGCAGAACTCTGTGACTGCCTGCGTGATAGAC
>NW_027823606.1:0-274 GCF_054177405.1 Leptonychotes weddellii | reverse complement strand
GCTTTCTTGCACTCCACACATAACTGTGTTGTTTTTTGTTGTTGTTGTTTTTTACAAATTGAAGGTTCGTTGCAATCCTGCATCCAGCAAGTCTGTCAGCACCATTTTTCCGATGGCATTCGCTCACTTCGTGTCCTATTTTGGTAATCCTCACAATTTTTCTTTTTCATTACTATTGTGATGATCTGTGATCAGTGATGATTACAATTCACTGAAAACTCAGACGATCAGACTTTTTTAGCAATGAGGTATTTTTTAAATTTTATTATTTTTT
>NW_027823605.1:0-274 GCF_054177405.1 Leptonychotes weddellii | reverse complement strand
TGACAAATTATATTTCTTTTTTTTTTTAAGATTTATTTATTTATTTTAGAGATAGAGAGAGGGCAGAGGGAGAGGGAGAGAGAATCCTTGAGCAGACTCCCAGCTCAGCACAGAGCCTGATATGGGGCTCGATCCCAGGACCCCAAGATCATGACCTGAGCCAAAATCAAGTCATCTGCTAAACCAACTGAGCCACCCAGATGCCCCCAAATTATATTTCTTTTAACCCACAGAATCAAGATTTTTTTGATGTAGTTTAAATTAAGATGATAGA
>NW_027823604.1:0-274 GCF_054177405.1 Leptonychotes weddellii | reverse complement strand
AGCAGAGATGGTTCTGAGGCTCAGGATGCAGTTTCCCACCCACTCAGACACCACAGATGATTGGTAAGTTGTACGGTGCTCAGCCTGTGCGACCATACGTGGCAGCCCTGCCCAGCCACTGTAACCTGAGAGCTGTCTGCCCTTCTGTTACCATCCTAGGGATCAGAATCCCCAGACAAAAGAGGCCTTGTTAATATATGCCTGGCATCCTTCCCACTGTCATATCTAGGAGGCAGGTGTCCTGTGCCTCTCACCTTGCTGAGGTACCAGCTTT
>NW_027823603.1:0-274 GCF_054177405.1 Leptonychotes weddellii | reverse complement strand
GTCTTAACCAGTACACTCTGTTGCCTTCTGATGCTATGAGTAGTGAGTCCTCAGCCTTTTCACTTGAAAGCCAGGCTTCCCTAGGATCTTTTGTTGTCTGATAATTTAGAGCATATTTTTGGACATGGTAATTTTTGTTGGAGAAGAATTGAAAAGCCTGTGTGTGTGTGTATTCTGTGTGTGTGTGTGTGTGTGTGTGATACATGGATGAAGCAGGGTAGAAGTTTGCCCAACACAACTCAGATTTTTTTAAAAAGTAACTTTATGGGGCACC
>NW_027823602.1:0-274 GCF_054177405.1 Leptonychotes weddellii | reverse complement strand
GTAACATAAAATACCCTTGCCAATCTGAGATTAATCTCCCTAATCATCTTCCCTAGCATTCTTTCTTCTCTCCATGAACCCTGTCCTCTTTAAATGCTCCACACATTTTGCCATTCTCTCCAAACACTCAGCTTTTTCACAAAACATGCCTTTGCCAATGTCATGTCCTCCACGTGGAATGTTCTTCAATACCTGTACCCTTGATTTCTGGTTTCCCTGGCAGAGAAATGTCCACAATTTACTGCTCAAGATTCTCGTCCACTTTGAAACCTTC
>NW_027823601.1:0-274 GCF_054177405.1 Leptonychotes weddellii | reverse complement strand
ATTTCGTCTCCTCTCAGGAATTCAGCTGGATAGGGATCAAACCATTCTGAACACCTACAAACTCAACAGGAGATTGAAGAAAAGAAGAGCAACAACTCTCTCATCAGAAAAGCGACCACTTTCTGGAAGGTAGGACGTGCGGAGAAGTGAATCCGAGGCGATATTCGGGAGGATAGACGGCGGGGGAGGGGCCTCTGTCAGCGGCTTCTGGCAAGTGATAGAACCACGGAGCACAAAATCAGAACTTTTAAAAGTCTGCTCCGCCGAGGGACGT
>NW_027823600.1:0-274 GCF_054177405.1 Leptonychotes weddellii | reverse complement strand
CTGCTTGTGCTCTCTCTCTGACAAACAAATAAATAAAATCTTTAAAAAAAAATAATAAGGTAGGCCTTTCAAATATCACCAAAAGTATTGTCAATCCACATACTTCGGATAGAATATTATGACAAAATGGGATGAAGGAGAGTGATTTTAGATGAGGGAGCTTTGTCTATGACCCTAAGATCATGCTGCCTAGGAGCCTGATTCCCCCTTTACACTGGCCCTGAATCATAGCTCTTAAAAGAGGTAAAGGTAATAAAAACTCAGTGAGGGCAGG
>NW_027823599.1:0-274 GCF_054177405.1 Leptonychotes weddellii | reverse complement strand
CGCCTGGGTGGCTCAGTCGTTAAGCGTCTGCCTTCGGCTCAGGTCATGATCTCAGAGTCCTGGGATCGAGCCCCGCATCGGGCTCCTCGCTCTGCGGGAGGCCTGCTTCTCCCTCTCCCACTCCCCCTGCTTGTGTTCCCTCTCTCGCTGTGTCTATCTCTGTCAAATGAATAAATAAAATCTTTAAAAAAAAAAAAAAAGACGAAGATAGACATATTTAAAGAAAATTTGGATAACTCAGATAAATAAAAAGAATTGAGAAATGGGGGAAAGT
>NW_027823598.1:0-274 GCF_054177405.1 Leptonychotes weddellii | reverse complement strand
ATCCCGTGCTGCTTTGCATGCTCTCTTTTCTCCTTCTCAATTTTTGTACTGTAATTAAAGCAGATGCCATCATTAAAAAAAAAAAACTCACGTCTTTCCTTTAATGAGAGCCACTGATTGTTTCTTAATTACGAGAGTAGTAAGAGGCAGGAACTCTTACATAAGTTGGTAATATTGACCAAAGTAAGAATCAAAGAGAGAACACACTGTACAGATTTTCACCTAGGAAATCTCTCACATTTTAACTCTGATCTTACACATGGATGAATTCTTT
>NW_027823597.1:0-274 GCF_054177405.1 Leptonychotes weddellii | reverse complement strand
TAGTCTCAGGATGATTGAGCAAGGATTATCACTTTGTACCTTTAAATTTTGACTTCTGAAATAAGGGTTTAGTGCCCGCATCTTTTACTTTTGCTGTCTTCCCAATGCTTGTTTTCAGGAAAATGCTATTGGCTACAAATGCATATTGCTGGAACACACATTTGGGATAATTCTTCCAAATGTGGCCTTTTTTTTTTTTATTCTTATGTTAATCCCCATACATTACATCATTAGTTTTAGATGAAGTGTTCCATGATTCATTGTGCATAACACC
>NW_027823596.1:0-2532 GCF_054177405.1 Leptonychotes weddellii | reverse complement strand
TGTCCCGGAGGGTTCCACCCCCCGCTTAGCCACCAGAGTGACGTCCCTCAGCGGAGCAGTTTTTAAAAGTTCCGATTTTGTGCTCTGTGGTTCTATCAGTTGCCAGAAGCGGCCGACGGAGGCCCCTCCCCCGCCGTCTATCCTCCTGAATATCGCCTCGGATTCACTTCTCCAAACGTCCTACCTTCCAGAAAGTGGTCGCTTTTCTGTTCAGAGAGTTGTTGCTATTCCTTTCTTCAATCTCCTGTTGGGTTTGTAGGTGTTCAGAATGGTTTGATCCCTATCCAGCTGAATTCCTGAGAGGAGACGAAATCCAGGTCTCCTACTACTCCGCCATCTTGCTCCACCCCCCAAATCATCTTTTTTTAAAGTATTTTATTTATTGGGCGCCTGGGTGGCTCAGTTGGTTAAGCAACTGCGTTCGGCTCAGGTCATGATCCCGGAGTCCTGGGATCGAGTCCCGCATGGGGCTCCCTGCTCAGCAGGGAGTCTGCTTCTCCCTCTGACCCTCCCCCCTCTCATGTGTCTCTCTCTCTCTCTTTCAAATAAATAAATAAATAAATCTTTAAAAAAAAAAGGTATTTTATTTATTTATTTGAGAGAGAGAGACAGAGATAGTGACAGAGATAGCGAGGGAGAGCATGAGCAGGGAGGAACGGGAGAAGCAGGCTTCCCCCTGAGCAGGGAGCCCAACACGGGGCTCAATCCCGGGACCCTGGGATCAGGACCTGAGCGAAGGCAGACGCTTAACCAACTGAACTACCCAGGCGCCCCTCAAATTATCTTTTAGGACTTTTTGGGGATTGAAGTATGGTTGATCCTTGAGCAACGTAGGGGTTAGGCGTGTGGACTCCCTGCACTGTTGAAAATCTGTGTGTAACTTTTACTCCCCCAAAACTTAACAACTCATAGCCTACTATTGACCGGAAGCCTTACTGATAACGTAAACAGTCAATTAATACCTATTTTGTATGTTATATATATTATATACCATATTCTTAAAATGAAGTAAGTTGAAGCAAAGAAAATATAAAGAAAATCATAAGAAAAATATTTACAATGCTGTACTCTATTTATAAAAGAAATCCACATCTAAGTGTACCTGTGCAATTCAAACCTGTGTTGTTCAAGGGTAACTGTATATATGTGAAATCCAAGTAGAAACAATACATATTATGTAGTTGGACTATGACTCTAGAGTTCAGGATACAGGTCTCAATTTGGATCTAGATTCAGAGTCATAATGTAGCAATATTTAGGGAGCATCTAACATTATCTCTCTTAAGCTCCATCCACCAGAAAAAGAAAAATCTCAGTAACAATATATACTAGGCTCCTCCCCCCACCCACCCCTGCAAGTCATATACAGAGAAATTTAAAGCCAGAAGATTTTAGTGCTTTTAGGGGCAAAGTCAAGACATGACCCTGAGATCATGACCTGAGCTGAAACCAAGAGTCGGACACTTAAACAACTGCACCACCCAGGTGCCCCTAAAATGCCAATTTCAATCCCTGACTCTTGCTCATGAATTTAAATACAAATATTCACAGGGTCAAATTTATAAATAATTTTGTGTATCCTTTCTTCTTTAATTATTTGTTTAGGTATTCTTTACCCAGTTGAGGATATTAGGTACATAATGATTTCTATTTTTATCTAGTTCTTTTGTGGTGTGAAATGTAATATCTAATTATCTAGCCAATTTCTTTTATTCCATGTCATAAGATAACAGCAAATCAATTTTCCTGGAACCATTTGTTGAATAAGCTTTCTTTTCCTCGCTGATATGAGATGCCACATCTTTCATACTCAAAATTTTCAAGCATATTTATGTCTGGTAATGGGCTTTCTGGAATATTTTATTGACATATCTGTCTATCTGTATCTGCACACTTACACAATTATCCTAATTTTATTTTCAGTTTTTTAAATTGGACTGTTTTTACCCATTTATTTTTTTTTTTAAAAGAACTTTAAATCTCTCTTTGTTGAGAAGCAGAGGAAATTCCACTAAATTTTCATTGACATTATATTAAAACTCTAATGTAATTTTGAGGTAATTGACATCAGTACATATAATATTTTCTTATCCATTGACATGGTAGATTTTTATATGCCAATTTGGACATGCTAATTTTTATATGCATGGTATTAGGCAAGTTACTGAAATTCTTGAAGTCTCTGGTACCTAATCTACAAAAGTCAGAATAACAGTAGTACCTACCTGACCAGTGTGTTGCAGGGAGTGATGAAAATAAGGAGTGTAATGTGCCTGGCACTGTAGTGACTCATAGTCAGTAAATGCTGGTTATCATTGTTCTGATCATCACCTGTATCATGTAAGTGATTACTGCTGGCCTAATTCTTCCCAAGCCTTTTTTTTTTTTAATTTTTTTATTATTATGTTATGTTAACCACCATACATTACATCATTAGTTTTTGATGTAGTGTTCCATGATTCATTGTTTGCATATAACACCCAGTGCTCCATGCAGTACGTGCCCTCCTTAATACCCATCACCAGGCTCGGG
>NW_027823595.1:0-274 GCF_054177405.1 Leptonychotes weddellii | reverse complement strand
GTTGTGTGTAAATAATATAATAAGTACATTTTTAAATGAAGGGACTAAAAGTCAGCACCAGGACCTTCTCAGTAATAGAGTGATGACATTAGCTTACACTTTCAGTCCTTTGCATTCATCGTGGACTCACTCTCACTCTCATAACAACCATATGGGGACAGGACAGGCTTTATTATCCACAAACATAGATGAAAAATTTTGGGTTTCAGATATATAAAATGATGTCTGTGGTCATAATGTTAGTAAGCCATTGTGCAGGAGCCCTTAAGTCCCG
>NW_027823594.1:0-274 GCF_054177405.1 Leptonychotes weddellii | reverse complement strand
CTGTACCTAACACTACTAACCTGTATACTTAGAAATTGGCTAAGATGGTAAATGTTATGGCATATGTTTTCACCACAATAAGGAAAATATGGTACAGAGTATAGAAACTATGAGGTTAAAAAAATGGGTCAAAAAATTTAGATGTATCTGTAATTGCTTGAATATGCACAAACAATATAGTATACACAGGAATGTGTCAGTGGAGTTGTAAGTGCGTAGAAGTTTTGAACAGACAGATGTGGGAACCAGCATTAGGAGGGATATTTTTCACTAG
>NW_027823593.1:0-274 GCF_054177405.1 Leptonychotes weddellii | reverse complement strand
GCTCAGAAGAGGAGAAAACAGAGGACGTGGAGAAATGGGACCCCTGTGCGCTGTTGGTGGGAATGTAAAATGGCGCAGCTGCTGTGGGAAACGGTATGGCAGGTCCCCAAAAAATTGAAAACGGAATTACGACTTGATCCAGAAATTCCACTTGTGGGTATGGACCCCCCCAAAATGGAAAGGAGGGTCTCAAAGAGATGTTTGTACCTCCATGTTCGTAGCCGAATTATCGCCGATAGCTACCACATGGAAGCAACCCGATGTCCATGGATGG
>NW_027823592.1:0-274 GCF_054177405.1 Leptonychotes weddellii | reverse complement strand
TTCTGCATAAGAGACTTTTCAGAAATAGAAGGGATGGCATCATACAGCCATTCATTCCCTTCGGCTAGTCTAAACGGAGCAGAGAGGCTACACTCGTGTGCTCTGACTGTTTCTAGTTTCCTATCTTTTCTGTTACCATTTTGAAATTTTAAAATGAATTATGAGACATTTCCATATAAAGGAAATAATAAAATCCACGTACCATTGTATCACATAGGACTAGGTTCAGGAGCTTGTAACAGAAAAGTGAAAAAGAGTGGCTTAAACGTGTTTA
>NW_027823591.1:0-274 GCF_054177405.1 Leptonychotes weddellii | reverse complement strand
ACCATTTGCAACAATGTGGATGGAACTGGAGGGTATTATGCTGAGCAATATAAGTCAATCAGAGAAACACATGTATCATATGATCTCACTGATATGAGGAATTCTTAATCTCAGGAAACAAACTGAGGGTTGCTGGAATGGTGGGGGGTGGGAGGATGGGGTGGCTGGATGATAGACATTGGGGAGGGTATGTGCTATGGTGAGCGCTGTGAATTGTGTAAGACTGTTGAATTAAAGACCTGTACCTCTGGAACAAATAATACATTATATGTTT
>NW_027823590.1:0-274 GCF_054177405.1 Leptonychotes weddellii | reverse complement strand
TTAGAACATGGCCAACCCTTATTCTATTTTTATGAGTAAAACCCTATCTGCTCTTTCTTAATTACTTCCTTTTTATTTTTTTTTTTTAAGATTTTGTTTATTTGAGAGAGAGTGAGAGATCACGAGCAGGGGGGAGGGGTAGAAGAGAAGCAGGCTCCTTGCTGAGCAGGGAGCCTGATGTGGGACTCGATCCCAGGACCCTGAGATCATGACCTGAGCCGAAGGCATACACTTAATCGACTGAGCGCCCCCCAGCCCAGGTGCCCCTTTCTTG
>NW_027823589.1:0-274 GCF_054177405.1 Leptonychotes weddellii | reverse complement strand
GAGAGGGTGCCTGGGTGGCTCAGTTGGTTAAGCGACTGCCTTCAGCTCAGGTCATGATCCCAGGGTCCTGGGATTGAGTCCCACATCGGGCTCCCTGCTCTGCGGGAAGCTTGCTTATCCCTCTCCCTCTCCCCCTGCTTGTGTTCCCTCTCTCGCTGTGTCTCTCTCTGTCAAATAAATAAAATCTTTAAAAAAAAAAGAGAGAGAAAGGAATCCAAACATAATATTAAAGACAGCTATCAAACCACAAATGAGAGCAAGAGAAGAAAAAAGG
>NW_027823588.1:0-274 GCF_054177405.1 Leptonychotes weddellii | reverse complement strand
GGGTGGCTCAGTTGTTAAGCATCTGCCTTTGGCTCAGGTCATGTTCCCAGGGTCCTGGGATCGAGCCCCGCATCAGGCTCCTTGCTCTGCGGGGAGCCTGCTTCTCCCTCTTCCACTCCCCCTGCTTGTGTTCCCTCTCTTGCTGTGTCTCTCGCTGTCAAATAAATAAATAAAATCTTTAAAAAAAAAAAAAAAAAAAGGAATGCTGAAAGTCATCCAAAGCAGAGACAACTGGAGCAGAATTTGGTCTCAAAAAAGAAGAAAACAAAAGTTG
>NW_027823587.1:0-274 GCF_054177405.1 Leptonychotes weddellii | reverse complement strand
CCTTCATTCCTTCCTTCTCTTCATAAATAGGTTCTTTTTTTTTCCAGTCTGGCATATTGAGGTATAATTTACACCCATTAAATACCTTCAGCCATGTCACCATCACAGCAATCAATATATAGAAAATTTCCATTACCCAAGTATGTTCTTTTGTGCCCCTTTGTTATCAATATCATCCCCACCTCTACCACCTGAAAAACGCCACACTGTTTCCTATCCCTATTTTATGATTTTCAGACCATCATATAAATGGTATCATAGAGTTTATAGTCTT
>NW_027823586.1:0-274 GCF_054177405.1 Leptonychotes weddellii | reverse complement strand
AGTCCCAGTGCCCGCCGGCCCCACCCAGATTCAGCTCCACCTGCTGCCGGCTCCTCTAAAGCCCTCGGCTTAAATGACAGCGCCCTCCTGTCGTTGTAGGTTTCTTCAGTTACCATCCATACTCGCCTTCCTCTTTCACCATCAAGAATACGTCCTTCCTAGGGCAGAAACACTCAGCAGACCCTGCTTCTAGTCCTTCCGCAAAGGCCTTCAACTCTCAATTTCCGCGTCTGGAGTAAAATCTGAATGAGACACTTTTTAGAATTCTCATGTT
>NW_027823585.1:0-274 GCF_054177405.1 Leptonychotes weddellii | reverse complement strand
GTCTCAAGGGATGCCCTCGTTCTAACGTCCAAGAAAGGGTAAAGAGTTACTGAGTAATGAGGATGTACTGCTAAGTGGTGCAGTGAGTTAACTCCTTGTGCTTCCACCCTTAAATCCCCTAATACCAACACCTATTTGAAACCTAAAGATACCGGTATTGTATCATTTCTCACTTCACTGATGTACAATGAAGCGCTTACACTTCACCCCTGAAGAGGCAGAGCAGCATTACCAGGTGAGATCATGAGCTTTGCAATCAGCAAGAGCTGTGTTC
>NW_027823584.1:0-274 GCF_054177405.1 Leptonychotes weddellii | reverse complement strand
GAGCACAAATAATGCTGTGAAATGGGAAAAAGGAAGTCAAGGACTGGCAACTCAACAACTGTCCACCAACTCCACACTATTTCAGGAAGAGCAAAGGACAGTTTACAGTACATTACCCAATGGTCAAATGGGTGGACTCTCCTACCCAGTTTCAGGTTTATACTATACTGCATTTGTGGGTGGATACACAACATGGAGACGGAGAAATAAACCTAAGCTGGACCCATGTAGAGGATAAAGGGCATGGGAATCCATCTACAGTGCCCCTCTTCTG
>NW_027823583.1:0-274 GCF_054177405.1 Leptonychotes weddellii | reverse complement strand
TGGGTGGCTCAGTCAGTTAAGCGTCTGCCTTTGGCTCAGGTCATGATCTCAGGGTCCTGGGATCGAGTCCCACATGGGGAGCCTGCTTCTCCCTCTGCCTGCCGCTCCCCCTGCTTGTGCTCTCTCTGTCAAATAAATAAAATCTTTAAAAAAAATAAAAATAAAAAATAATATTCCTGGATGTTAAAATCTCATTTCAGGTTTTATTCCACAAAAAACTTAAAATACTGGGGTTACATGCAAGTTCTGGGATAAAGTCCTGATCCAGATCAAC
>NW_027823582.1:0-274 GCF_054177405.1 Leptonychotes weddellii | reverse complement strand
TTCTCCTGGCTCGGTTCTGCAGGCAACAAGACAGGGCAGGGGCAGAGAGATCCAAAGCCATCTCTTAGTATTATTTTAAAGGAGACAAAGTATCTAATAGTGCGCTCTAGGCAAACACACTCTCGGAGACAGATCAGCTTAACTCCCTGGTATCCTGGAGCACAAAGCATTTTAATAAAAAAAGATTTTGGCTGCTTCACGGGTCTGAATCACGGGCCTCTTTCATGGATATATGTCCTCAAAGACAGGCAGCCAGCAGCATGTCTGAGGTTCA
>NW_027823581.1:0-274 GCF_054177405.1 Leptonychotes weddellii | reverse complement strand
GCATCAGCAGGGTCCTTCAGAGATGAAAAGCACAGCCCAAAGACACCTCTCGCCTAGGACCCACGACGATGGTGAACAAACACCTCAAAGACCACCATCCCCATCCAGGTGCCTCTCGAGGATGTTACAGGGGGAGGTGCAGGTGAGGGTGGGGACTCTGTGCAGAAGAAGCAGGTGCTCAGGCTGTCAGTCCTATGTGAACATGACCCCGAACAGACTTGCTGGCATCCTTGACATCGGGCAGTGTGGTCAGATATTAACTCCTTCAAGCCAG
>NW_027823580.1:0-274 GCF_054177405.1 Leptonychotes weddellii | reverse complement strand
CTTTTTTAACCAAACATAATGACCAGGACCGTTGGTTAGAAGGGTGGTCAGGAACACCCACACATTCCGGGGTGCTTGGGAAGAGGGCTGCCAAAATCTTTGGTCTGGCGGAGCCGGGGAGAGCTGGTGGGGGCCTCACACTCTTGCTCTGATGTGTGATTGTCTGGCTCAGCTACACACTCACTCAGGGTGGACATCTTCTCATTCAGACTCTCCTAGGGAGAATCTGATCTGCTGCGTCCTCTGCAGCCAGTGATCTGCCTAGGTCCCCTCT
>NW_027823579.1:0-274 GCF_054177405.1 Leptonychotes weddellii | reverse complement strand
CAACAGTTCTACACATGTGGTCAACAGCACCTGAACACTGGAGAAGAAATGAAGTTGGCTGGAAGGCATTTAGGTTCACAAATTTCACCACACACTACCTTCAGGTCTTCAATACTAATGTATGTATTTACCTATTTATTTAATCAACCACCACTAACACCCACTACATGTCAGACATGGCTCTACGTGTTTCATTAACGTTAAATATCATTTATCTTTACAATCATCTAGGAAGTGGGATTATCATCATCCCCATTTCTCACATCAGGAAACT
>NW_027823578.1:0-274 GCF_054177405.1 Leptonychotes weddellii | reverse complement strand
GTATGTGGTATACAATCGTCAAATAATGATTAAAGTCACTACATTTCAAATCACTAAAATGTCTTAAACATAACTTTTTTTTTTTTTTTTAAAGATTTTATTTATTTATTTGAGAGAGAGAGAATGAGAGACAGAGAGCATGAGAGAGAGGAGGGTCAGAGGGAGAAGCAGACTCCCTGCCGAGCAGGGAGCCCGATGCGGGACTCGATCCTGGGACTCCAGGATCATGACCTGAGCCGAAGGCAGTCGCTTAACCAACTGAGCCACCCAGGCG
>NW_027823577.1:0-274 GCF_054177405.1 Leptonychotes weddellii | reverse complement strand
TTGTCCTAAGAACAGGTGTAAGCAGACATAAACCCTTTAAGTACTAAATTGACACTGTTGTGACAAAAACTTGCAAAGATAATTCACAGCTATATAAATTTAGCCAAGTTATGTTCTATTATAGATAGGCTACTGCTAGGGTTATAATAAATAACTTTAAAAAGGTCAAGGAACATAATAAAATTCATTTTTAAGCCTGTAGTATTCTTTTTTTTAATTCTTATGTTAATCCCTATACATTACATCATTAGTTTTAGATGAAGTGTTCCATGAT
>NW_027823576.1:0-2532 GCF_054177405.1 Leptonychotes weddellii | reverse complement strand
AAATAAATATAAAAAGCAACCTTTGGAATGGGAGAAGATATTTGCAAATGACATATATGCTAAAAGGATAGTATCCAAAATATATAAATAACTTGTCAAACTCAACACCCAAAAAACAAATAATCCAGTTAAGAAATGGGCAGAAGACATGAATAGACATTTTTCCAAAGAAGACATACAGATGACTGACAAACAGGCACATGAAAAGATGCCCAACTTCACTCATCATGGGAAATACAAATCAAAACCACAATGAGATATCACCTCACACCTATCAGAATGGCTAAAATCAATAACACAAGAAACAACAGGGGTTGGCAAGGATGTGTGGGTAAAAAGGAACCCTCTTGCATTGTTGGTGGGAATGGAAGCTGGTGCAGCCACTCTGGAAAACAGTATGGAGGTTCCTCAAAAAGTGAATAGTAGAACTACCCTAGGATCCAGTAATTGCACTACTACGTATTTACCCAAAGAATACAAAAGTACTAATTCAAAGGGATACATGCACCCAGATGTTTATAGTAGCATTATCAACAATAGCCAAATCATGGCAAGAGCCCAAATGTTCACCAACTGATAATGGATAAAGAAGTGGTATGTGTGTGGGTGTGTGTGTGTATGGTATGTATGTATATATAGATACACAATGGAATATTAGTCATCAAAAAGAATGAAATCTTGCCATTTGCAATGATGTGGATGGAGCTAGAGAGTATTATGCTAAGTGAAATAAGTCAGAGAAAGACAAATACCATATGATTTCACTGGAAATTACTGGAATTTAAGAAACAAAACAAATGAACATAGTGGGGAGTTGGGGGGAGAGAGGCAAACCAAGAAACAGATTCTCAACTATAGAGAACTGATGCCTACTGGAGGGGAGGTGGGGGGGGGGATGGGTTAAACAGGTGATGGGTATTAAGGAGGGCACTTGTGATGAGCACTGGGTGATGTATATAACTGATAAATCACTAAATTCTACACCTGAAACTAATATTGCACAGTGTGTTAACTAGCTGGAATTTAAATTAAAAACTGGAAAAAATGTGGAGGGAAATAAAGAGATGAAGATCATGAGATAAGTTTTAGAAGAAATAAAATGAAAAAGCAACAAACAGATAATTGGTATATTTTATTAAAAAAGAAAAAAAAAAACACCCTGAAACCAAATCAATATTTGAGATAATAAAAAAAAATTGTGACCTGATTAGAGACTTAAATTTTCATATTGAAACTCACAATATGAGGCTAAATCAAATACATATACCTAAACAGGACAAATTAATTTAACTGGGGTCATATATCAAGCCTGGAAGCTTAAAGACATTACCACAAAGCTCTTTCGATTCAATACTATCACTGAATCCCACCCAGTTTCCTCTGCAAGATGGGATGCTTAAAACAGGAAGAAGTTTCTCAACAATCACTCTAATGTGACAATGTGACATGTACTTTATTATTACAGAGGTCAACAGAAGAGACACTTAACGCTTCCAAAATTAGGCAAGAGTGATCATTATTTTTTCCTGAGAATATCTTATTTTCTCTTTTCTTTTGAATTATTCCACTCTCATGTTAAAGCAATTTTCTTACCAAATTTTGAACTCAATTATTTGGCTGCTTTTAATTTAGACATAAACCAAAGGCCATATGTTTTCATGGCTTTTCTGACATGTTTATTGCTTACCATTAAAGAAAAAAACATAGCTCTGTGAATTTTATATTTCACAAGAATACACTCTTTAATTCAAACTATTGCTTTAAAATTTTTGAGCAATGTTATAAATAAAAAGTTTACAATAAGGGATGGTACATTGTAGATATGGTAATTTATTCAAGCTTTATTAAATAAAAATTGATTTATGCCAGGACTGTATGGTTTTGACAACTGTAGTTAGAAACTGCACTGAGGTCATGCTTATCATTTAAGCCAATTTCCAGGAGAGATGTTTTTTTGTTTTTGTTTTTAATAGCTTTCTTTTTAATTTGGAAAAGCACAGCACTCAGATTCAATGCCTTGTGCTATGAGGCAGGCATGCCCTGGATAGGAAACTAATGTGGATCAATGAAAGAAAAGTAAAAGACTGAAAGATTTTAATTGATCACATCAAGGCCCAAGTGTCTTTGCTATAAAGTCAATTGAAGCTGTACTAGAAATCCGATATGACATTTCACTTAAAAGGTGACTACATAAGAGTGATGAAGAACATAATGAGTTACTAAGTGAAAATGTCAACAAATCAGCTATGGCAAATTTAACTTCTGTAATGCCTTACTATGAGACAAAGGTAATAGTTTGGAGCCAAAAAGTGTTGCTTCAAAAGCACTGTCACAGTGACATCAGATCATGTACACCTGTAATGTGCATTTATAGCAATTGCTCTTCATCTTATCCCCTTAACTACAGTCTGTCTCCTTCCCCTTCCCTTCTATATTCTGTGATTATTAGTGAGCATACAGAGGATATGGGGTGAGCTAATGCATGTTGTTATTGTTGAATTTTTAAGAAATATTTGGCAAACTTTGGAGGGG
>NW_027823575.1:0-274 GCF_054177405.1 Leptonychotes weddellii | reverse complement strand
TCAGTATTTAATAAAGAGTAAGTATTTTTAATTATGCCTTTGTTTTCATGATAGGTACATACATACACAAGATGGGTACTTACTATTCTTTTCAACTCATTCTGTTCTATTTCATTAAAAAAATTCTGGTTATGATCTCAGATCTGTACCTCTGAAACAAATAATGCAATATATGTTAAGAAAAAAAAAAAGAAGAAGAAGAAGGTAGCGGGAGGGGAAGAATGAAGCGGGGGAAATCGGAGGGGTAGATGAACCATGAGAGACGATGGACTCT
>NW_027823574.1:0-274 GCF_054177405.1 Leptonychotes weddellii | reverse complement strand
GGTCCTCCTGGGACTGTCTTGGAGCTGGTGGGACAGCCCTAGGGGGTGCCAGGGTCACGTATCCCTCACCCACAACCATCCAGCTTTGCTCTTGGGAGAAAGGGAAGTTGGGATGACCCCACTCCCACCCCAGCTTTCCAGCCCATCTTCGGCTTTGGGGAGAAAATGAAGAGATTGAGAGAATAGGGAAGAGAAGGATTGGGAAAGAGTGGAGGTCAGGGGTTGGGGTGGTAGTTACAGCCTTCGGAAATGCTAGAAGCAGTGGTTCTACCTT
>NW_027823573.1:0-274 GCF_054177405.1 Leptonychotes weddellii | reverse complement strand
GGAGCGGGAGAGGGAGAAGCAGGCTTCCTGCGGAGCAGGGAGCCCGATGCGGGGCTCGATCCCAGGACCCTGGGATCACGACCTGAGCCGAAGGCAGACGCTTAACGACTGAGCCATCCAGGCGCCCCGAGAGCATTTGTCCTTAACTGCCTGGACAGCTTAAGAAACACCGGTCATGTGGTGAGGGTCAGCCTGCTCCTTGTCCTGCCCTGCTTTCCATGTGCAGGAACAGGAGCGCACTCACAAGGGCTTTGCTCAAGGGCTGTGCTTGCTT
>NW_027823572.1:0-274 GCF_054177405.1 Leptonychotes weddellii | reverse complement strand
GGTCTTTCTGTGACCCCGAGGGTCCTGAGACCACACTGTCCTGGAGGGTTCCACCCCCCGCTTAGGCACCAGAGTGATGTCCCTCAGCGGAGCCGACTTTTAAAAGTTCCGATTTTGTGCTCCGCCGCTCTATCACTTGCCAGAAGCGGCTGATGGAGGCCCTTCCCCCGCCGTCTATCCTCCCAAATATTGCCTCAGATTTACTTCTCCGTACGTCCTACCTTCCAGAAAGTGGTCGCTTTTCTGTTGAGAGAGTTGTTGCTATTCTTTTCTT
>NW_027823571.1:0-274 GCF_054177405.1 Leptonychotes weddellii | reverse complement strand
CTTTTTTCCTCTGATTGATTTACATGTGCCATACTGGCCTCCTTTCTCTCTCTGTCCCTCTTTTTTTTGGCCCTTTGACATTTTCCTTGTTATCTTGAGCTCACCTGTTCATTTAAAAGGCTGTCAGATTTTCACCTGCATTTCTAGACATCTTGTAGCAGAGCATTTTCATCTACTATTTTGATCCCCTAATAACATTTTCTTCACATTCCCACATTTTATGTCTCTTTTCTCAGCGTGAAGATTGGTGATTTTGTCTCCAACTTTCTTTTAG
>NW_027823570.1:0-274 GCF_054177405.1 Leptonychotes weddellii | reverse complement strand
GAAGCAGACTCCCCGCCAAGCAGGGAGCCCGATGCGGGACTCGATCCCGGGACTCCAGGATCATGACCTGAGCCGAAGGCAGTCGCTCAACCAACTGAGCCACGCAGGCGCCCAAGGTGGAACTAATTTATCGTAAAAGAATTTTGTAAACCATATGGAAATCATTCTCTTCTCTTTCGTAATCAAGGAAAAGATGTTAGAATAATATCAACCACAAGTTAATGAGACATTTTCCTTGAGAATAAAGCATAAAGTATGTACGTGCAGCAGATTT
>NW_027823569.1:0-274 GCF_054177405.1 Leptonychotes weddellii | reverse complement strand
CTGAACTGGCACAAAAGAAGAGCTCAGAAAGGCATAACCAAACAATTGCTTTATGTATTCTAAATATTGACATAGTTCTTTTGTTGTGTATTGGGCATTTGAGTTTGTACAAAGTGCTAGCACTATTTTACACTCCTTAGAAGCAGGTGCTCTAGTTGGTCCCCATTTAACTCGCCCCAGGTTACACACCCAAGATGTTACCCAGCTGGGAGGTGAACACAGGCGCCTAACTAATAGAGCTCATGCCACTAACCAGTGCACAATCCTACCTCTG
>NW_027823568.1:0-274 GCF_054177405.1 Leptonychotes weddellii | reverse complement strand
GTGAACAAGTGTCCACTCTCACGGCAGATGTGCAGTGAAGAGCAGGGACGCCAGGAGAGACCAAGGCCAGGACTTAAGTTGAGGAGCAATGTCTGGCAATTATGAGTGCTTTTCAATAGATCAAATCCAAAGCCAATGCCAAGAAGCCAGGCCATGCTTGAAAGATCACCCGAGTCCTCTGCCTGCGAGGTCATTGAAAGTGAGGTATAAATAACCTTGACTTTAAAATCCAAGTGTGATCTCTCTAATCCTTAGCTCTTTGCTCTGGGCCAGG
>NW_027823567.1:0-274 GCF_054177405.1 Leptonychotes weddellii | reverse complement strand
GAATGAGAGACAGAGAGCATGAGAAGGAGGAAGGTCAGAGGGAGAAGCAGACTCCCTGCTGAGCAGGGAGCCCGATGCGGGACTCGATCCCGGGACTCCAGGATCATGACCTGAGCCGAAGGCAGTCGCTTAACCAACTGAGCCACCCAGGCGCCCTCATCAAGAACATTCTTTTGAATATTAGGAAACTATGAAGCTCCTGGTTTTATATGAAGATTTTTTTAAATTCTAATTTTTGCTTCAAAGATGTGTGTGTGTGTGTGTGTGTGTGTGT
>NW_027823566.1:0-274 GCF_054177405.1 Leptonychotes weddellii | reverse complement strand
CATCTAGAACTAATGATGTAATGTATGGGGATTAACATAAGAATAAAAAAAAAAAAAAAAGAAAGTATTAATAGTCTTTCAGACTTAAACCTGCTTCCACATCTACAGCTTGAATCCTTACGTCCTCCACTGGTGAGAGATGCATTTAGGTGTCAGCAAGATAGCTGGGGCCACTGAAAATCACGGGCGATATACAAGTCTTCATTCTCTCTTTAATCTTAAGGTTTAACACATCTCACGCACCAAAGCAAAGAGGAAATTCCAAAGTCTAATT
>NW_027823565.1:0-2532 GCF_054177405.1 Leptonychotes weddellii | reverse complement strand
GGAAGAGGTTGTAGTAACCCACTGGCGCATTAGTGTGAGTGCTCAAACACAGAGATTGGATGTAGATTGAGAATAAGATCCCCCAAAGTTGTACTGCAGACAGAAATTAAGCTGGGGGGCGCCTGGGTGGCTCAGTTGGTTAAGCGACTGCCTTCGGCTCAGGTCATGATCCTGGAGTCCCGGGATCGAGTCCCGCATCAGGCTCCCTGCTCGGCAGGGAGTCTGCTTCTCCCTCTGACCCTCCTCCCTCTCATGCTCTCTGTCTCTCATTCTCTCTGTCTCGAATAAATAAATAAAATCTTTAAAAAAAAAAAAAGAAATTAAGCTGGGGAGTGGGACCTTTTTGTACATCTCCTATTTAAAAAAAAATTTCAGTTGGCTTCCCTAAACAATTACTATGGTCCCAAAAAGCGAAGGATAACTTGGCTGTACCCCAGGAGCCCAGGGATCGGGTCCTTACAGTCTGTGAAGACTAACTCTGTGAAGAACAAGGGGGAGTCGCATGTACTGAGCCACAGAATGCATCTGGAGTTCTACCTGCATCATCTCATCCTTCAGACGCAACCAGATTAGGTGCCTAGTTATTGCTATCCCCCACTTAAAAAAAATAGGTGGAATTCACATAAAATCGATCCGTTTAAAGCCAACAATTCAGTGGCATTTAGTACACTGAATGCTGTGTAGCTACCACGTCTATACAGCTCCAAAACGTTTTCATCACCCTAAACAGAAACCCTGTACCCACTGACTCAGTGCCGGTTCCCTCCTCCCCACTCAGCCCCCAGCATCCACCCCTCTGCAGTCTGTCTCTATGGATTTACCTGTTTTGGATATTTGCCATCACTGGCTTCTTTCAGTTCATGTCCTCATACAGTCGTTTTGAAGTTCACCCACATGGTGGCACACATGCATACTGGATTCCTTTTTATGGCTGAGTAGTATTCCGTTGTATGGACATAGCAGTTCCTTTATCCGTTCATCCTTTGATGCACATTTGGGCTGTTTCCACATCTGGGTATTATGGATGCAATGCTGCTGTGAGCATGTGTACGGGCTTCTGTTTGAGTTTCTGTTTTTAGTTCTTTGCTCAAATGGTCATTCTCTTTCACTTTTTGAGGAACTGCTTCATATTCTCTTTTTACAGATGGGGAAAACATGAATGTTTAAAAAACAAATATTATTTTGTAATCTCTACACCCAACACGGGGCTTGAACTCAGGACCCCCAGATCAAGACTCACATGCTCATCGGAAGGGGAGACGAACCAGGAGAGACTATGGACTCTGAGAAACAAACTGAGGGTTCTAGAGGGGAGGGGGGTGGGGGGATGGGTTAGCCTGGTGATGGGTATTAAAGGGGGCACGTTCTGCATGGAGCACGGGGTGTTAGATGCAAACAACGAATCGTGGAACACTTCATCTAGAACTAATGATGTCATAGTATGGTGATTAACATAACATAATAAAATTTTTAAAAAGTCGCATGTTCTACCGACTGAGCCAGACAGGTGCCCCCAAAACACGAATGCTTTAAAATGCTTTATATTTAGAGTTATCAGTCCTCTTGGACAGAAAAGTCATTGCCATTTTCACTGGGTGACAGCCCCATGACAGAAGGCTTCCTGGAGGAGGTGAGACTGTCTAAAGGGAGGCAAGTCACCCACGGGGGAGTAGAACAGGCAGAGTCTAGATGCAGGGTGATGTGAACAGAGGCAGAGAGGCAGCTTAGTCTGACTGCAGCCAAGGGCCTGCTTGGAAAGAACTCAGGCCAGAGGGGCCCCAATCCCTCCTCCTAAAGTACGGGGTTGCCAGGGTCATTACTTAATTTCATGATTTACCTTAGAGTTACAGCAGCTGATCGCTGTGGAGTTTGCTTCTCGTAAGAACTATTTATTACCAGATAGGGTTGGGGCTCTGTCCAGCTCACTCACACACGTGTACCAGCTATGGACGTTTCTGCTTTCTTAAAAAAAAAAAAAAAAAAGTTAATTTCCTGCCTGCTCACCTCGGTTCCGTGGGGCAGAAATGAGAGATGACACGTATAGATTGCTGGCTCTCCAGCTTCCCCTCATCGTGACTCAGAGGGACCGGGAGACAACAGTCTGGGTCCTACCAGGCTGAGGAGGAAGGAAATGACCGGCCCAGATCATGCCACCCCGTGTCTAATAAAACTTTCTGTGGCCACCCAGTTGGCTATAAAATCAGTGTGCACCTCTCGCACTGGGACTCCGGTCCCCCCACAGTAGCAAAATCACCACCATCATGGCCCTCAGCTCAGTTCACTTGCTACAGTCTTTTCAGCCTTCACAGTGAGTCTGCCAGGTGGATGAGATTCTCTCATTTTACATTGAGAAAAGTGAGAATAGGTTTGGCAGAATCAGGGTTTGAGCCCAAGTGTGGCCGAATTCTGAATTCTGCTGCTGGTCTCCCAGCTTCATCCAGCATGGAGTATGTGAGGTCTCCAGCATTTGCGGAACTGCAACTGTGTAACCTCCGACCAGCATCGCTCACCCCTTCCCCCTACTCACTCCCC
>NW_027823564.1:0-274 GCF_054177405.1 Leptonychotes weddellii | reverse complement strand
TTTGTAGGTTAATTTTCCAGAAGGCAATGATGATGACATTCTTGGTTTTACCTCCTAAGGTGAACCAACTCAGATAAAAAAAAAATAGGTATCTTAGTTAAAAATGCTTTGCTTCATTCTAAAAGCCGTATAAATTCACTATAGGGAAATTAGGAGGGAGAGAGAGCATCAAAAATAAAGAAAAATAGTTTTTTTTTTTTTAAAAAAACACAGTCTCTCCTAGGCCTCTTCTAGCAATTTAGAATTCTTCCTATGACAGGCTCTGAATGAAGTC
>NW_027823563.1:0-274 GCF_054177405.1 Leptonychotes weddellii | reverse complement strand
TACTCTTTATAATTTTCATCAAATAATTTATAAATTTGTAAATATGTATTTTGATTCAAAATAGTTGTAGGTGAAAATATTTACCAAATGCAATAGTCAAAATTTCTATAGAAATATGTATTACCATTAATCTTAACTATATTCCCCAGATAAATACACATATACACAGAAGATTATTCAAAATGGATGAAAGACCTCAGTGTGAGACAGGAATCCATCAAAATCCTAGAGAAGAACATAGGCAGTAACCTCTTCGACATTGGCCACAGCAACT
>NW_027823562.1:0-274 GCF_054177405.1 Leptonychotes weddellii | reverse complement strand
TGGTCAAAGCATACACTTTGTCCTTAGAGCTGATCCTCCAAACATTGAATGAGGGAGGAATTTTAGGGAAATAGGTCTTTTTTTTTTTTTTTTTAAAGATTTTTATTTATTTATTTGAGAGAGAGAGAATGAGAGACAGAGAGCATGAGAGGGAGGAGGGTCAGAGGGAGAAGCAGACTCCCTGCCGAGCAGGGAGCCCGATGCGGGACTCGATCCCGGGACTCCAGGATCATGACCTGAGCCGAAGGCAGTCGCTTAACCAACTGAGCCACCC
>NW_027823561.1:0-274 GCF_054177405.1 Leptonychotes weddellii | reverse complement strand
GTGTCTGGGTGGCTTGGTCAGTTAGGCATCTGCCTTTGGCTCAGGTCATGATCACAGGGTTCTGGAATCAAGCCCCACATCAGGCTCCCCACTCAGCGGGGAGTCTGCTTTTCCCTCTCTCTCTGCCCCTTTCTCCCTTCCTCCCCACTGTGCTCTCTGCTCTGTCTTTCAAATAAGTAAATAAAATCTTAAAAAAAAAAAAAAGTGACTGGCTAGCTGGGTGATAGACAATGGGGAGGGTATGTGCTATGGTGAGTGCTGTGAATTGTGTAAG
>NW_027823560.1:0-274 GCF_054177405.1 Leptonychotes weddellii | reverse complement strand
TCACTCTGTACTTGTTTTAACTGTCTAAATTTCGGTGAGTTAAATTTATCAACCTTTTGTGGTTTTTCCTTTTGGTTTTTTTTTTTTTTTTTTTTTAAAGATTTTATTTATTTATTTGAGAGAGAGAGAATGAGAGACAGAGAGCATGAGAGGGAGGAGGGTCAGAGGGAGAAGCAGACTCCCCGCCGAGCAGGGAGCCCAATGCGGGACTCGATCCCGGGACTCCAGGATCATGACCTGAGCCGAAGGCAGTCGCTTAACCAACTGAGCCACC
>NW_027823559.1:0-274 GCF_054177405.1 Leptonychotes weddellii | reverse complement strand
TAATCATATTGATAGCTGTGTTAAATGAAAATAGCCCACATCCCCCTAGTAGATGGAAGAGACTGTTATTTTGGGATAAAAAAAGCAAGATCCAATGATATGCTATTTAAAAGAATTCTACTTTATAAATAAAGACACAGTTTAAAAGTAAAAAGTTGGAAAAAAGACTGCAAACAACAACAACAAAAACCTAACAACTTAGCATGGCTATACTAGTATTAGACAAAATAGAGTTCAGAACAAGAAATATTACCAAGGATAAATAGGGACATTT
>NW_027823558.1:0-274 GCF_054177405.1 Leptonychotes weddellii | reverse complement strand
GGGGTGCACGTACCCCTTCGGATCCCTACATTTATATCTTTGGGGTAAATACCCCGTAGTGCAATTGCTGGATCATATGGTAGCTCTATTTTCAATTAAAATGGCCCTTTAATTATGAAACAGGCCTAATAAGGGAACGCCAATGTCAGCTCCATGGAGGTGCTGTTTCTCACCCACCGGAATGGCCAAGGTCAAGAGCTCAGCCCCACCTCCATTGGCAAGCTTGGGAAAGGCCCTCACTTGCCTTGCAGGTGGGAGTGCAGCATGATAGGAT
>NW_027823557.1:0-274 GCF_054177405.1 Leptonychotes weddellii | reverse complement strand
TTCCAGGCTTGAGTTCGGTCAAAAAGACCCCTGTGAAAATCAAACGTGGACAAAGACCAGACTTGAAAATTCCCCGAGCAGACCAAACCAGTTTAGTCATGCACGCAAAGCTTAATTTAGCTTTTTTTGCAAGACAAGGGAGGTTAACTTCATCTGGGTCACCTCTTGCTTATGTCTCCGAAAACCGTTTAAGTGAAACTTGTTGTTCTCTAGAATTGAGATGAAGTAACCACCAACCAATTCCCTCTTCATTTAAGAAAACAAAAAACTTTTT
>NW_027823556.1:0-274 GCF_054177405.1 Leptonychotes weddellii | reverse complement strand
ATTTCTTGTGTATGAAAGAGTAGTTTCACTGATTATTTGAGCAACAGTAATATATACACTATTGGGATAGAAGTGATTAGTTGCATGAAAATATTTAATGACAATGAATACATGGAGAAAGTATATTTAGAAATTAAAAATAAGTTTTTCCAGAGCGGATTTGAGTTGCCTGCATCAGTGGTTTTCAAAGTCTGGTACCTATCAGCATCAGTTGAACTTATTAGAAATACAAATTCTCAGGCCTCCCTGCAGATTTATTGAATTTGAAACTGGT
>NW_027823555.1:0-274 GCF_054177405.1 Leptonychotes weddellii | reverse complement strand
ATCAATTAGTAGTGTGAGAGAGTTGGGAAAAAACGAAGGTAGCATTATAATAAGCCATAATGAAAACAGCTTATATTCGTTTTCAAAATTTCCTTATGAGATGGCAGTATGTTCCAAGGCAGTGGGGATTCAAGTCCATTCAACCCATACCTAAGTGTGCCTACTGTGTCTAAGGCACAATAATTGTTATTCCAAGACTCTTGAATCTCAGATCTGTACCTCTGAGACAAATAATGCAAGATATGTTAAGAAAAAAAAAGAAGAAGAAGAAGGT
>NW_027823554.1:0-2532 GCF_054177405.1 Leptonychotes weddellii | reverse complement strand
ATTTCTTTTTGTTGTCTGATTTCATTTTTAGTTGTTTCCTGCTATCATACTGAAATACAATGAATTTTAATTCAATTTTGTAACCTGTAAACTTGATAAATGTACTTAGTAGATTTCATAGCTGCTTTGTAGATTTCTTAGATCAGGAGTTGGCAAAATATGGCATGTGGAACTAATCTGGCTCACTGCTTGTTTTTGTAAATAAAGTTTTATTGGAACACAGACATACTCATTCACTTACATATTTTCTACGTTGTCTACACAAGAGTTAAGTGCAATAGAGCCCATGAGGCCTGGACAACACACAATACTTACTATCTGGCTCTTTTTAGAAAATGTCTCTCAAACCATGTCCAAGATTTCTCTACATATTTAATAATAACTTTTTTAAACAGAGAAAATTTTACTTCTTCCTTTCCCAGTTTTGTGCCTTCTACTTATTTTAATTTTATTTTTTATTCTTTTTCCTAGTTGTATTCACTGACTATGACCCCCGCACCCCCACCCCAGCACAGTCTGAATATAAGTAGTGAAATGGTGATCTTTGCTTTGGCCCTGTTCTAAAAGCAATGTATCAAGTATTTCATCATTAATAATTAACTGTAGGTTTGTCATAAATATTTTTTATTTGACTGGGGAATTTCCCTTTCATTTTAAATTTTCTGAGAATTTTTATAAAAATATATTTTGTTTTTGCTTTTTTACCAAATGTTTTTTCTTTAGCTCTTGATAATATCATGTCTATTTTTCTCCTTTATTCTGGTAATATAATATATTTCCTTAATTTAGTGTTTGGAAGTTAAAACAGTTTGAATTCCTCAATAAATCCTAGTTGATAATAATATATTAACTTGATTGTTAATATTTTTCTGAGTTTTGCATTTATGCAAATGATATATTTTTTGATTATTCTTTTCTTATAACACCTTTATCTGTTTTTTGCACTTGAGTTATGTCTGTCATATAAAACAAGGCAGTGGCTTTCAATATCCATAATTCTGTGTTTTGTTTTTTTAATCCAGATTGATAATCTTTCCCTTATAATTGGAGTTTCAAATTCATTAGCACTTAATGTAATTATTGATTCATTTAGATTTAGAACTATTATTTTGTTGTTTACCTTTTATTTATTCCATCTGCTTAAACAAAAAAGGCATCTGTTCAATTTTTTTAATCATCTAGTCCTCCTCTTTTGTCATCTTATAAATTGAATATTAGTTAGTATTCCATTATAATTTCTCTTTTGGATTTTCAACTTTACCTCTTGGTTTTATATTTTATTGGTTGCTCTAAGGATTATAATATGCATCTTTAACTTTTCATACTGTACTTATGAGTTGATATTGTACCAGTTCACAAGAAATATAAGAATCAAGAAATTGTATAGTTTGCCTTAACCCCTATAATTTGTGATATTGTCAAATATATGACCATATATATATATATATTAGAAGCCCCATCATGGGGCGCCTGGGTGGCTCAGTTGTTTAAGTGACTGCCTTTGGCTCAGGTCATGATCCTGGAGTCCCAGGATCGAGTCCCACATCGGGCTCCCTGCTCAGCAGGGAGTCTGCTTCTCCCTCTGACCCTCCCCCCTCTCATGTGCTCTCTCTCTCTCATTCTCTCTCTCAAATAAATAAATAAAATCTTTAAAAATAAAAAAATAAAAAGAAGCCCCATCATGATTGCTAGACTTTTTGTTTTATTTTTTTAAAGATTTTATTTATTTATTTAAAAAAGAGAGAGAGACAGCGAGAGAGGGAACACAAACAGGGGGAGTGGGAGAGGGAGAAGCAGACTCCATGCTGAGCAGGGAGCCAGACATGGGGCTTGATCCCTGGACCCTGGGATCATGACCTGAGCCGAAGGCAGATGCTTAACCGACTGAGCAACCCAAGGCCCCCAAATTTTTGTTTTAGATAGTCATCAGGCTTTTAAAGAGATTAAGAATAAAAATATAGTTTTTATATTTACTCATATATCCACTATTTCTGGTCTTTTTTATTCCATCATACACATCAAGTTTCCATAGAGTGTGTATCCACTTCATCAAAAATAACAGTCTTTAATACTTCCTTTACTGCAGGCCTATTAGCAAAAAATTCTTCCAATTTTTTATCTGAAAAATGTCTTAAGGGGGGGCGGAGCAAGATGGCGGAGGAGTAGGAGACCTGGATTTCATCTCCTCTCAGGAATTCAGCTGGATAGGGATCAAACCATTCTGAACACCTACAAACTCAACAGGAGATCGAAGAAAAGAATAGCAAGAACTCTCTGAACAGAAAAGCGACCACTTTCTGGAAGGTAGGACGTGCGGAGAAGTGAATCCGAGGCGATATTCGGGAGGATAGATGGCGGGGGAGGGGCCTCCGTCGGCCGCTTCTGGCAAGTGATACAACCACGGAGCACAAAATCGGAACTTTTAAAAGTCTGCTCCGCTGAGGGACGTCACTCTGGTGGCTAAGTGGGGGATGGAACCCTCGTGGGACAGTGTGGTCTCAGGACCCTCGGGGTCACAGAGGGACTGGGGGT
>NW_027823553.1:0-274 GCF_054177405.1 Leptonychotes weddellii | reverse complement strand
TGGGGGGCGCCTGGGTGGCTCAGTCGTTAAGCGTCTGCCTTTGGCTCAGGTCATGATCCCAGGTTCCTGGGATCGAGCCCTGCATCAGGCTCCCTGCTCAGTGGGGAGCCTGCTTCTCCCTCTCCCACTCCCCCTGCTTGTGTTCCCTCTCTCACTGTGTCTCTCTCTGTCAAATAAATAAATAAAATCTTTAAAAAAATAAATAAAATAAATCTGGAATTTGATTACTTCTCTTTACCTCTGCTGCTATAGCATAAGCCAATTCCCCATAGTC
>NW_027823552.1:0-274 GCF_054177405.1 Leptonychotes weddellii | reverse complement strand
GTCCCCGCGCCGCTGACGTCCACCAGGTGGCCCGCAAAGGGGCCCTCGGGCACCGAGCAGCCGCCCCCCGACGCGGCCCGGCTCCTCCTGCCCAGCCGCACCGCCACGAACCCCAGCACCGACAACAGGAAGAGCGACGACACCGACGCCAAGGCCACCACCAGGTAGACGGTGAGCGGGTCGGCCCGGGCCTCGGCCGCCGCCGCGTCCGGGAGCGGCAGGTAGGGCTGCGAGAAGCCGTCCACCAGCAGCACGTGCAGCGTGACGCTGGCCG
>NW_027823551.1:0-274 GCF_054177405.1 Leptonychotes weddellii | reverse complement strand
AATCTCAGGAAACAAACTGAGGGTTGCTGGAGTGGGGGTGGGTGGGAGGGATGGGGCGGCTGGGTGATAGACATCGGGGAGGGTATGTGCTATGGTGAGCGCTGTGAATTGTGCAAGACTGTTGAATCACAGATCTATACCTCTGAAACAAATGATGTAATATATTTTTTTTAGAAAAGAAGAAGATAGCAGGAGGGGAAGAATGAAGGGGAGAAAATCAGAGGGGGAGACGAATCATGAGAGATGATGGACTCTGAAAACCAAACTGAGGGTT
>NW_027823550.1:0-274 GCF_054177405.1 Leptonychotes weddellii | reverse complement strand
TACTTTGCATCTGTACCAACATTTATCTTCAGAAAATAATGCACCATAAATCTATAAAGAGAAAAAGAAAGTGATTTTAGCATTTTAATGATTCAAAGCTTGTTAAGTAGATCAGAATAATGGTTAGCATTTATTAAGCACTTACTATCGGGCAATAAGCACTTTATATATAATAACTTATTTTATTCTCACAGCCATATGAGGTAGGTACATTGTGTTCACCATTATATGCCCAAAGTCATAAGCCAGTAAGCAACAGAACCAGGATTCAAAG
>NW_027823549.1:0-274 GCF_054177405.1 Leptonychotes weddellii | reverse complement strand
TTCCAAAATGTCAATCATTTAGGAGGATTATCCCAAGCTATTTACACTGGAGTATGAATGAGCACCAAGACTTCTCCCAAAGGAAATTTTTAATGGACCTAGGCTGCCGAGGAAAGGGATAAGCATGGGGTGGGGCAGGTAGGATGAGGCCCGTGCTGCCCGTCTTCCCGGACACAGCCCTGCCCGGCCCCATCCCTCCATCAGGGACCTGGTGTGTTGCCTGGAAAGGGAAGCTTAAGATGTTTGGGATCCATGAGTGATCTTTGTAAAAGGG
>NW_027823548.1:0-274 GCF_054177405.1 Leptonychotes weddellii | reverse complement strand
GTGACAGAACCCAAGTCTGGCTGACCTCAGAGCTAGGGCACTTTTCCTGATTAATGTTTCTAGAACTTTCCCCCCAAAATGCCTCTGACAGCAGAGGAGAGTGAACCCAGACTTTTCGGGAGCCTGGTGCTCAGGCCTGAGGGGAACGGAATATCTTTGCACATTTGTGTTTCATCAGAAAATTTTATACAAGCTAATTGGCATTATGTTTCATAATATGTTATTCTTATACCAAAAAAAAAAAAATAAATCATGTTTTCTCCCTGCAAAATAT
>NW_027823547.1:0-274 GCF_054177405.1 Leptonychotes weddellii | reverse complement strand
TTTATGTGAGAAACAACCTCTTTTGTTCAAGCCACTATTGCTTTGAGTTTTCCTATTGTATACAAACAAATTTGATACAAATCTTCCTATTTATTTTTAAGCCTTATGTGACTTATTTATTTATTTATTTATTTTTCTGGAAGTCATTTTTGTTCATGAAATATATGCCTGTTAAAATTCATTTAAGTTTTTTTTTAATTTACTTATTTATTTATTTTTATTATGTTATGTTATTCACCATACATTACATCATTAGTTTTTGATGTAGTGTTCC
>NW_027823546.1:0-274 GCF_054177405.1 Leptonychotes weddellii | reverse complement strand
GGAAAGGTACATGCTTCATCTTTTTTTTTTTAATTTTGTTATGTTATGTTAATCACTATACATCATTAGTTGTTTTTTTTTTAAAGATTTTATTTATTTATTTGACAGAGAGAGAGATTGCGAGAGCAGGAACACAAGCAGGGGGAATGGGAGAGGGAGAAGCAGGCTTCTTGCCGAGCAGGGAGCCCGATGCAGGACTCGATCCCAGGACCCTGGGATCATGACCTGAGCCGAAGGCAGATGCTTAATGACTGAGCCACCCAGGCACCTGCAT
>NW_027823545.1:0-274 GCF_054177405.1 Leptonychotes weddellii | reverse complement strand
TTTTTCAAAGCAATGGAACAAATAATCCTAAAATTTGTATGGAACCATAAAAGACCCCGAATAGCCAGAGGAATTTTGACAAAGAAAAGCAAAGCTGGTGGCATCACAATTCTGGACTTCCAGCTCTGTTACAAAGCTGTAGTTATCAAGACAGTATGGTGCTGGCACAAAAACAGACACATAGATCAATGGAACAGAATAGAGAGCCCAGAAATGGACCCTCAACTCTATGGCCAACTAATCTTCGACAAAGCAGGAAAGAATGTCCAATGGA
>NW_027823544.1:0-274 GCF_054177405.1 Leptonychotes weddellii | reverse complement strand
GGGGGCCGGAAGACATGAGACAAGGCCCCCAAATCCTGAGGACAACTCTGTCCAGCACAGAGTCTCTGCCACGTCATCGTGTGACTCAGGGCGAGGGCAGCCTAAGGGCTCCTCAGATGTGAGAGTTTCTGTTCTACTTTCCATGTTTCCTTCCCCAGGACACCAGTAGGCAAAGTGGGACAAATGATGGAGAAAACCAGACAGGGAGAGCACATGGGATCCCGGCCACAGGGAGCCAGCAGGAGAGAGGCCAAGGGCCCCCAGGAGGAGCTGC
>NW_027823543.1:0-2533 GCF_054177405.1 Leptonychotes weddellii | reverse complement strand
GGGCTTAGCTCAGAGTCTCCTTGACTCTCTCTCCCTCTCCTTCTGCCCCTCCCCCTGCTCGCTCACCCTCTCTCTCCAAAATAAATTTTAAAATCTTTAAAAAAAAAAAAAAGAAGAAGAGGAAGAAGAACAAAGTTAGAAGACTTACCTACTTGATCCCAACACTTACGTTAAGTCTCCCATAATCGAGACAGCTTGGTATAGGTGAAAAGACAGACATATAGACGAATGGAGCAGAATAGAAAGTCCCGAAACACACCCATGCATATGGCCAACTGATTTTCAAACAGGCACACAGTCAATTCAAGGGGGGAAAGAAGTCTTTTTCCGTAAGTGGGGCTGGATCATTGCATCTCCATATGGAAAAATGAGTATCAACCCTTCCATCACACCAGATACAAAAATTACCTCAAAATGGATCATAAACCTAAACCACAGCCTTCCCCTATGAAACTTAGGGGTAAATCTTTGCAAACTTGGGAGGGACAAACATTTCTTAGAACAACAAAGAGCATAAAACATAGAAGAAAAATCCTGATAAATCGGACTTCCACAAAATTTAAAACATTTGCTCTTTGAAAGATACCATTAAGAAAATTTTAAAAAAGCAAGCCACAGACTAGGGAAAACACTCATGACACAGATATCAAACAAAAGACTTAACTTCAGAACACATTTTTTCAAAAAACCTCTTACAGCTCAATAAGAAGGCAAACAACTCAATTTTTAAAAGTAAGTACAAGATGTAAACAGACGCTTCACAAAATGATTTTTAAATGGCCAATGGGCACATAAAAAGAAGCTCAACATCATTAGTCACCAAGGAAATGCCAATTAAAACCATAATGAGATATCACTGTGTACTCATTAAAATGTCTAAAATTAAAAGGACTGACCATACCAAGTGTTGGTGTGGGCCTGAAACTATTAGAACTCTCAGACACTGCTGGTGGAAATGTAAAATGGTACAATCCATTTTGGAAAACAATTTGGTCGTTCCTTAAGAAAAGTTAAACACACACCCACCAAGCTGTCCAGTCATTCCGTTCTGAGGTATCGACCCAAAAGAAATAAAAATATATGTCTATCTCAAAAAATAAGCATGTAATTAAATGTTTATAATAGCTAAAAAACTATAATGTCCACCAACAGATGAATGGATAAACAAATTGTGGAATATCCCTACAATGGGATACTAATGAACAATAAAATGGGAAAGAACCACTGATACATAAAACAACACAAATGTCGGGGTTTCGTACGTAGCAGAGCAGCTCCCTCGCTGCGATCTATTGAAAGTCAGCCCTCGACACAAGGGTTTGTAAAAAAATTAAAAAAGAAAAAGAAATAAAAAAAAAAAAGAAATAAAAAAAATAAAGAAAAAATAAATAAATAAAAAAAAATAAAAATAAAACAACACAAATGAACTTCAAAATCATCATGACGAGTGACAGAATCCAGGCCAAAGGACTGCGTATTATGAGTCCACAATATAAAATTCTAGAAAATGCTAACGAATCATCTGGCAGGCATGAGGTAAAGGGAAGGATGGATTACAAGGGGGAACGCAGACGCTTTGGGGAGTGATGGAAGTGCTTGTTGTCTTCGCTGTGGTGTTGGTGACGGTGTAGTGATGGTGACTGATTCGGATCAAACTGTACACTTTAAATATGCAGGTGCCTCCATAAAGTTGTTAAGGAAGAAAAGTGCAGAAAAGGAACTCAGGATCGGAGAATATGCACAACCCATTAGTAGTGGAAGGGGAACAAGAATTCTAGCCACCGATTTTCTAGACAACCTCTGTCCACCACATCCCACCTCACCCCTCCCCTGCCACCACCTATGCCCCTCACGCCCCCAGGCTGTCCCTCTCACGCGGACACTGCTGCCCAAGGGGACTCAGATGCCCCCTCGCACAGACACGGTCTCAACCCTCTCCTCCCCTACTTCACTTTCTGCTCTTTCCAAAAATAAGGTTCCTTGTGCGATGGCTGCTTCTTGGCAGGCGTGAAGGAGGCCTGGAAGGAGGCACGGACAGCTGCCCCAGCATCAGCCAGATGATACCACCTCACTGGAGGAGGAACAAGACCCTGCTTTCTCCCCAGAAGGAAATCACTCACAGATGTTCAAATCCCAGATTACACCAACATCAGAAGGTCCAAACAAACCACAAGCCTATCCGCTGAGGAGAGAACAGCCTATTTCAAAAGGGATGTCCGGCTCCAATGAAGAGGAAAGCAGACGCTTAATCCTTCCCATTGGAGCAGAGCAAGGATGCCCTCAAAACCCCAAACTGTTCACCCTTTTTGACTACTAGGCCTTAACAACCTCTTACATCCGAATATGTAATTATGGTCTCCACCTTACTGGCCAGTTCTTAACGTAGGCACACGCACAATGTGTGGATCCCAGGTCCCTCAGCCTGCGGGATGGGAGGCCCTAACTCACAGGAGATAAGATATGCGATAGGTCTCTGTCAACTGCACAGAGCCAAACAAATGTTGGGTATTATTAATGCTTTACATAGTACATA
>NW_027823542.1:0-274 GCF_054177405.1 Leptonychotes weddellii | reverse complement strand
TTGCCCAAGGACCCACGAGGTGGTGGCAGTACCTTGGGTCCCCAGAGTCTCACGATGACGCCAAGCTGCCTCTCATCATGCAGCCTCATTCCCCGTGAGGTGGTTTAATTAAAGCTGTGGCCATTGGTTTCCATCTTAAGATCCTAATTATTTTGGGGCGCCTGGGTGGCTCAGTTGGTTGAGCGACTGCCTTCGGCTCGGGTCATGATCCTGGAGTCCCGGGATCGAGTCCCGCATCGGGCTCCCTGCTCGGCAGGGAGCCTGCTTCTCCCTC
>NW_027823541.1:0-274 GCF_054177405.1 Leptonychotes weddellii | reverse complement strand
GTGCACACCTGAGACTGAGGAGGGGCCGTGCCCGGCTCACGGGAGTCCCCAGGGACGCTGCACCGTGTGCCCATGTGCAGCTGGTGTCCACTGGGCATTGTGTGTGGACGCTTGTCCAGTGTCCCTGCGCCTGCTTCTCACACCTTCTAGAGCAGCACCTGCAGACATGGTGACAAAGGGAACTCAGGTGACAGGGATGTAGACTCAGAAACAAGTCATCCTTCTGTGTGCATCGGGTCACATCCGATTCACACATTCCTTGTGGGGAAGAACT
>NW_027823540.1:0-274 GCF_054177405.1 Leptonychotes weddellii | reverse complement strand
CTTTTTTAACCAAACATAATGACCAGGACCGTTGGTTAGAAGGGTGGTAAGGAACACCCACACACTCCGGGGTGTTTGGGAAGAGGGCTGCCAAAATCTTTGGTCTGGCGGAGCCGGGGAGAGCTGGTGGGGGCCTCACACTCTTGCTCTGATGTGTGATTGTCTGGCTCAGCTACACACTCACTCAGGGTGGACATCTTCTCATTCAGACTCTCCTAGGGAGAATCTGATCTGCTGCGTCCTCTGCAGCCAGTGATCTGCCTAGGTCCCCTCT
>NW_027823539.1:0-274 GCF_054177405.1 Leptonychotes weddellii | reverse complement strand
GCTCTGCTTGCTCCAGAATAGGCCCCTGGAGTTGACGGATCATGGTTTATTTTCTGTTAGTGGCCCTGCTGTTCGTAGGGCCTCAGAGAGCCCAGCTGAGCCTTTCAGGCAGTTGGTATCTGTTCTCAGAACACGGGAACGTCTCAGTCCAAAACCCACTCTGGTGAAACTTGGGGCCCTGCAGTGTTTTTAGTCCCTGGTGACCATGTCGCAAACCCTTGTGAGTGAAGACACTCTCGTGTGTGTTCAGAGTCCTCATTAGCTGCTGCCAACG
>NW_027823538.1:0-274 GCF_054177405.1 Leptonychotes weddellii | reverse complement strand
CAAACCAAAACAATTAATTTCCATTAATAGTAGACTGAATAAATTTATGTATAATATAAAAACAAGTGTATTTTCACAATGACTACATATACAAAGGGCTGAGAATTAATAAACTGTGGCATCATGCAACAGTATGCATGAATGTTATAAATATATCATTGAGTACAAATAACAAAAGAGGAAACATACTGCAGGATTTTATTTACATCATCTATAAGATTTAGCAAAATGACTTGATGCTGCTAGAATTCAGATAATGGGAAATTCAGATAAT
>NW_027823537.1:0-274 GCF_054177405.1 Leptonychotes weddellii | reverse complement strand
GATTCCTGCCCCGTGCAGTGTCACACCGTGGGGAGGGGCAGGCTCCTCACAGACCCCTCACAGCCTCGAGCCACATGTGGCCTCTGGCTCAGTGGCCTCTGGCTCATCCTCTTCACTGTGGCTCCTCCCACTGAGGAGCTGAATTTTTACTTGCATGTCATTGTAATCAACTTACAGTTTAATACTCAATTTGTTTTTGCCCAACTTCTAAGTATATTCGAGACACCCGGATAGCGAATCTATTTTCTCCATGATGAGCTTTCTGGGGACGGTG
>NW_027823536.1:0-274 GCF_054177405.1 Leptonychotes weddellii | reverse complement strand
GGTCCTCCTGGGACTGTCTTGGAGCTGGTGGGACAGCCCTAGGGGGTGCCAGGGTCACGTATCCCTCACCCACAGCCATCCAGCTTTGCTCTTGGGAGAAAGGGAAGTTGGGATGACCCCACTCCCACCCCAGCTTTCCAGCCCATCTTCGGCTTTGGGGAGAAAATGAAGAGATTGAGAGAATAGGGAAGAGAAGGATTGGGAAAGAGTGGAGGTCAGGGGTTGGGGTGGTAGTTACAGCCTTCGGAAATGCTAGAAGCAGTGGTTCTACCTT
>NW_027823535.1:0-274 GCF_054177405.1 Leptonychotes weddellii | reverse complement strand
CCACTCCAGCAACCCTCAGTTTGTTTCCTGAGATTAAGAATTCCTCATATCAGTGAGGTCATGTGATACAAAAACATAGAAATCTTATAAATACAATGTTAGCAAAAGAATCCAGTCTCAAATTGTTCCATTCTGTATTATTTCATTTATATAAAGTTTAAAAATAGGCGCTATGAATTTATGGTGTCAGATTAGAAGTCAGAATAGTATTTATCTTTGGGGAGGAGAAAGGGACAAGTGATTAAGAATGGGATGAAGGGCTTCTGAAATGCTG
>NW_027823534.1:0-274 GCF_054177405.1 Leptonychotes weddellii | reverse complement strand
GTCTACCGCACTGACCTCTGCTCTCCCAGCACCTGCCAACTGGGCTCCTCTCTCTCCAGTGGCTGTCAGGAGACCTGCTGTGAGCCCACCAGCTGCCAGACATCCCGTGTGGTGTCCAGCCCCTGCCAGATGTCCTGCTACCGCCAGAGGACCTCCAGGCTCTGCAGTCCCTGCTGGACTGCTTACCCTGGGTCTATGGGCATTGGGTCCAGCAGCTGTTGCTCCCTGGGCTATGGATCCAGAAGCTGCAACTCACTGGGCTGTGGATCCCAGG
>NW_027823533.1:0-274 GCF_054177405.1 Leptonychotes weddellii | reverse complement strand
TTCCAGACTTTTCTAGACTTTGACTGTGGTTCTCTGGACTAGTGGAAAGTGCCAGTTGCATGGGTGGTGACTCGATGATCTGGCCAGAGGACCTGTGTCACAGGAACTGGGGCAATATCAGTCCATGATAATGAAAATGACAGTGGATAATGAAATATGAGCAAAACACCGGGTAAAATTACCAAAAAAAAAAAAAAAATCAGCCAGTAGCAGGAAGAGGAACTCTTAGTCTTTCGACCCAGAAAAGAAGCATAAAGGGAACTTAAAAAGCCTC
>NW_027823532.1:0-2533 GCF_054177405.1 Leptonychotes weddellii | reverse complement strand
TGAAAAACAAACTGAGGGTTCTAGAGGGGAGGGGGGTGGGAGGATGGGTTGGCCTGGTGGTGGGTATTGAGGAGGGCACGTTCTGCATGGAGCACTGGGTGTTGTGCACGAACAATGAATCATGGAACACTTCATCTAGAACTAATGATGTAATGTATGGGGATTAACATAAGAATAAATAAATAAATAAATAAATAAAAAATTTAAAAAATTAAAAAAATAATAAATAAAATCTTTTTTAAAAAAGTTTAAAAAATGAAAATCATTAAAAAAAATTGTTGGGGAGCCTGGGTGGCTCAGTCGTTAAGCGTCTACCTTCGGCTCAGGTCATGATCCCAGGGTCCTGGGATCGAGCCCCACATCAGGCTCCCTGCTCCGCGGGAAGCCTGCTTCTCCCTCTCCCACTCCCCCTGCTTGTGTTCCCTCTCTCGCTGTGTCTCTCTCTGTCAAAATAAATAAATAAAATCTTTAAAAAAAAAAAAAATTGTTGAGGCACCTGGGGGGTCAGTGAGTTAAATGGCCAAGTCTTGATTTTGGCTTAGGCCATGATCTCTGGGTCATGGGATTAAACCCCGTGTCAGGCTCTGCACTTAGCTGGGAGTCTGCTTGAGATTCTCTCCCTCCCTCTGCCCATCCCCCTGCTTGTGTGCTCTCCCTCTCTCCCTAAAATAAATAAATAAATCTTAAAAATAAATAAATAAAAAACAATTTTTAAATGATTAATCTTATGTGAATTTTATCCCAATTTTAAAATAAATAAAAATATAAAACTCAGTGGACATATTTAACAAACAAGCAAAATACTGTATTTTTCCTTTGGAATAAAGGCAGAAAATTTCTTCCTAAAAGGAAATAAATAGACTTTTAAAGTTTCTGGCAACCCTGCTGGCTCAGTCAGAAGACCATGCAACTCTAGATCTCAGGGTCATGAGTTCAAGCCCCACGTTGCGTGTAGAGATTATGTAAAAACAGAATCTTAAACAAATAATAAATAAATAAATAAAAGTAAAGTTTCTGGCATCCATAAACCTATCAAGTTGATTTTTTTAAGGTTGTACAAGGTGATTTTTTTTATAAAGTGTCCACTGTGATGATTTAATATATGTATACATTGTGAAATGAATATCATAATCAAGTTAATTAACACATCCACCACCTTACATAGTTACCCTTTTTTTGGAAGGGTGGTGGTGGTAAGAACACTTAAGATCGGGGCGCCTGGGTGGCTCAGTTGGTTAAGCGACTGCCGTCGGCTCAAGTCATGATCCTGGAGTCCCGGGATCGAGTCCCACGTCGGGCTCCCTGCTCAGCAGGGAGTCTGCCTCTCTCTCTGACCCTCCCCCCTCTCATGCTCTCTATCTCATTCTCGCTCTCAAATAAGTAAATAAAATCTTTAAAAAAAAAAAGAACACTTAAGATCCACTCTGTTAGCAAATTTCAAGTATACGCTGCACCATACATCAGATCCCCAGGGCTTAGTCATCTTAGGAAACTTCTGAAAGTTTATGCCCTTTGACAAATATCTCCCCATTTCACCCACCCTGCCTGCAGTCCCTGGCAACCACCAGTCCACTCTGGTTCTAGGAGCCTGACTTTTTTTAGATTACACCTATAAGCGAGGTCATGCAGTATCTGTCTCTGTGTCACTTACCGTAATGTCCTCCGGGTTCACCCATGTTGTTTTTACTTTTCAGACCTGCACCCACCACCTTTCCTTCTCTCTTCCAGTCAGGTATGTTCCGTGTGTTTGTGTGTGAATACATACAGGCTCCTCTGTGGATCTGCCTTTGCCTCAAGTTCTCTGACCTTTTGCAGGCTCTCCCCGTGGTGAGCGCTGCTTTGCTGAGTTGGCATTTCTGCAGGCGGTCCTCAAACTGATGGTGACAGGAAGCGAGGCTTCCTGTGGTCCTGAATCAGCAGAGCAGGAAGGAAATAAAGGCCACAGAACTGTCAAAGAGGAAGAAGACAACTTGAAGGCAGAATCCATACGTCTAAGGATAGGTCAGAGAAGAGTAAACTGTGTTACGCCTGGAGTTCCATCATCTGTGAATAGAGGCACAGACTCCAGGGCAAGGCCCCAGCAGTGCTATTTCCTAGGATCACATGACCCTGCGCAAGCCCTTTGCCTCTCTCTGCTGTAGTTCCCCCATCTGGAAAATGGGAATGATGAAGTAGCCTTTCCCACTGATGGTTTTGAGGATAATAGGCATCTCAAACCATAGCCTGATTGGAGTAAGTCTGTAACAAGGTTACCTATTTTTAAAGGTTACCTATTTTTTTTTTTTAAGTTTTTTATTTATTGGGGCGCCTTGGTGGCTCAGTCGGTTGAGCATCTGCCTTTGGCTCGGGTCATGATCTCAAGGTCCTGGGATCGAGCCCCACGTGGGGCCTCCTGCTTGGCTGGGAGCCTGCTTCTTCCTCTCTGTGCCACTCACCCTGCTTGTACTCTCTCTCTCTCTGTCAAATAAATAAATAAAATCTTAAAAAAGAAAAGTCTTATTTATTCATTTATTTTTGGGAGAGAGAGAGAGCA
>NW_027823531.1:0-274 GCF_054177405.1 Leptonychotes weddellii | reverse complement strand
AAGAATGTGGTACTGGTGGTGGATATAAAAGGCAAATCTAGAGTTGCATCCCAGTGTAAATGATCCAGTGTATTAAAAAAAAACAGCTTTGGAAGTAGGGGGGAAAAGTGGGGACTATTTAACAAACAATAGCAGGACAGTTTGTCAACTATTTGGAAACACTGTTGCATCTTCAGTCTGCACTTCGCACAAAAATAAGCCCCAGATAGTTTAAAAAGTTATAAATTAAATAAACTATAAGATCAATCTGTATTCACATCTTTGTTCAGTTTTT
>NW_027823530.1:0-274 GCF_054177405.1 Leptonychotes weddellii | reverse complement strand
GACATGTAGTTCTAACACTTCAATGCCATCTGTGTCAAATTAGCAGCATGAGATCATCCTAAATAAGCCCCATTTAAAAAAAAAAAATCACAGCCCAAAAAGGGGCCAACTCGTGTGCTAGGGTGACCATGAAGTGGGGGACGAGTTCAATGTGAGCTTTTAAATGATTGTCTGAAGTTCTTGATCACTGTATCTCTCTTTTCTTTCTCTCCCTCCCATCTCTGAAATGCAGCTTTGCAAATAGTTCGTATTCCAGCACAGAGATACTGAGAGG
>NW_027823529.1:0-274 GCF_054177405.1 Leptonychotes weddellii | reverse complement strand
CTGAACTGGCACAAAAGAAGAGCTCAGAAAGGCATAACCAAACAATTGCTTTATGTATTCTAAATATTGACATAATTCTTTTGTTGTGTATTGGGCATTTGAGTTTGTACAAAGTGCTAGCACTATTTTACACTCCTTAGAAGCAGGTGCTCTAGTTGGTCCCCATTTAACTCGCCCCAGGTTACACACCCAAGATGTTACCCAGCTGGGAGGTGAACACAGGCGCCTAACTAATAGAGCTCATGCCACTAACCAGTGCACAATCCTACCTCTG
>NW_027823528.1:0-274 GCF_054177405.1 Leptonychotes weddellii | reverse complement strand
TTTTCAAGTAGGAAGGTGGCACAGTGAAAGGACGTAACTTCCGTGTTGTCCCGGCACCCCCTCGCCTTTGTCTTTGGTTGTGGATTGTAGCCTTGAAGACGGTGTACTGTGGTAAGTTGTCACAATCCTTCTGGAAGTACCAAGCGCTTTTCCTACTGAGCAACCGGCTGGGGATTTTGCTGGCCGCTGTGGGTGTGTGGGGGGGCTCTTGTTCCCAGGAAGCTCGTGGCCACCTCCAGCCCTTGGGCCCAATCTGGCCTGCCATCTGTTTCCG
>NW_027823527.1:0-274 GCF_054177405.1 Leptonychotes weddellii | reverse complement strand
TTTTTTTTTTTTTTTTTTTTAGATTTTATTTATTTATTTGAGACAGAGAGAATGAGAGAGAGAGAGAGCACATGAGAGGGGGGAGGGTCAGAGGGAGAAGCAGGCTCCCTGCCGAGCAGGGAGCCCGATGTGGGACTCGATCCAGGGACTCCAGGATCATGACCTGAGCCGAAGGCAGTCGCCCAACCAACTGAGCCACCCAGGCGCCCCTACCCCTACTACATATTTATTGTCCATGGAAACAGTTCAGCTTAATGGCAAAAAGCTAGGCTTT
>NW_027823526.1:0-274 GCF_054177405.1 Leptonychotes weddellii | reverse complement strand
TAATGCTTGATTTCTTAGGCTGAGTGTGGTGAGTGTACAGGCATCAAGACTGTGTTGTTATTCTTTTTCTTTTTCTTTTTAAAGATTTTATTTATTTATTTGAGACAGAGAGAATGAGAGACAGAGAGCATGAGAGGGAGGAGGGTCAGAGGGAGAAGCAGACTCCCTGCCGAGCAGGGAGCCCGATGCGGGACTCGATTCCGGGACTCCAGGATCATGACCTGAGCCGAAGGCAGTCGCTTAACCAACTGAGCCACCCAGGCGCCCTGTTATT
>NW_027823525.1:0-274 GCF_054177405.1 Leptonychotes weddellii | reverse complement strand
TCTAGCTCGTGTGGTCCTCAAAGCAGCCCAGGGGAGGGTGTTTACCTCCCTGCCATCTTCAGAGACGAAGTAACCCGCTGGGAGTTAAAGGGCTATCCTAGGGTCACACAGAACATGCTAGGTGGAGCTGGATTCACACCTTCTTGCGGGCTTCCCCTTCGCTCCCGCAGATCACACACACACACACACACACACACACTCCACCCGGGACCGAGTGCCTGGAGCCAGTGACAACCTATCAGAGTGCCTGAATCCCCCCCCACCCCAAGTCTTA
>NW_027823524.1:0-274 GCF_054177405.1 Leptonychotes weddellii | reverse complement strand
GGGTACAGATACATAAAAAAATAAGAATAAAATCATTATTTTAGGTGTTTTAAAGCCATCTTAAAGTTAACCAGGCTTAAATAAACTGACCTTCTGAATCTTAAGTTTATGAACATTTATAAGTACCTTTCCTTGTGTAACTCAAACTCGTTAGTTAACTGATGAGACTAGCATCCCAGTAATATGAGCAATATACACTCAGTCACTTTGTTATTGCTGCTTCAGTTTCTGTGCTGAAAGCCTTACTTTATTATATGGTAGTGTTCCCTGAGAT
>NW_027823523.1:0-274 GCF_054177405.1 Leptonychotes weddellii | reverse complement strand
TGGTTGTAGGATCCCCATGGCCAGGGACCCTCCCGCTGCTGTTTATCCTCTGATATCTGCCCGTGGAATCATGGCTCCCCACTTTGTACCTCAAAACCAACCATCTGCGGTATTCTGTTTGTAGACATCCAGATCTTCTTACATCTCAGGCTGGTTTCGTGGGTGCTCAGAGTGGTCTGGTAGATATCCAGCTCAATTCCGGGGACCAGTTGAAATAGGGCCCCCTACTCCTCTGCCATCTTTCCCTCCTCCCATACCCATATTTATCTAGTTA
>NW_027823522.1:0-274 GCF_054177405.1 Leptonychotes weddellii | reverse complement strand
GCGGAAGTTCTGGGGAGAGGCAAGGGCGCGGGAGCAGGGTCACGGGACCCGCGTCCACAGATAAGCTGTGAGTGAGCATGGTGTCCGGTGCTCAAGGCAGTCACCCCCCATCCCCCGCCTGGGGTGGCGTCTCCTCCCTCCTGCTTGGTCCAGCCGTGGGCAGGTGCTGCCAAGCCCACTGTGCCTGGGGGACACTGAGACACAATGGGGTTAAAGGTCAGAGGGCCGCGTTCATTCCAGAGCCCAGCTGGTGTTCAGGGCACTCCCTCATCGG